>NC_092093.1:13024445-13121945 GCF_045679555.1 Salvelinus alpinus | reverse complement strand
CTCTCTCTCCCCTCTTCTCCCTCCGTCTGTCTCTCCGTTGGCTGATGTCATGCCTGTTTTATAGTGTCCCACACGTGAGGACTGCCGTATGATCTCACCACCGGCATGGCTCCCACTATAGTTACCTCATTCACATTACGTGAGAGGGAGGGGTGACGTCAGCCCCTCTGGCTAGCTACAGTGATGTCATAGTTGGAAGGAGCCATACAAAGGCATGGCAGTCAGCTAGCAAGAGGAGAGGTTTATATAATGTGTTTACCTCGGTTCTCTGCTCTTTACAGTAGACACTGTTATCAGGGGCATTAATGACACACTTTGGGGTATCGTTTTCAACTCAACACTTGGTTTCACATTAAGTTGAGAGTTTGGGGTTTGGGGAATTACTCTCAAATTCGTAGATTGAGTTATGGATGTTAGAATTGACAGGCCAGGAGATCAACATTATTTGAAGCTATACATTGTTTGTTTACAAAGACATCTATGGGTATATCATTAATGTCACAGATTACATATTTAAGTCTCTGAAGGGACTGGTAGAGTCTGGTAGAGTCTAGTAGAGACTGGTAGAGATTGGTAGAGTCTAGTAGAGACTGGTAGAGTCTGGTAGAGTCTGGTAGAGACTGCTAGAGTCTGGTAGAGTCTGGTAGAGATTGGTAGAGTCTAGTAGAGTCTGGTAGAGACTGCTAGAGTCTAGTAGAGTCTAGTAGAGTCTGGTAGAGACTGCTAGAGTCTGGTAGAGTCTGGTAGAGTCTGGTAGAGTCTGGTAGAGTCTGGTAGAGTCTGGTAGAGTCTGGTAGAGTCTGGTAGAGTCTAGTAGAGTCTAGTAGAGTCTAGTAGAGTCTAGTAGAGTCTGGTAGAGTCTGGTAGAGTCTGGTAGAATCTGGTAGAGATTGGTAGAGTCTGGAAGAGTCTGGTCTAATGGCCTTGTGCTCTGATGTTAGAAGGGAGATTTGACCTCTACAGAGTCCTTTATAGCCCACTGTATAGCCCACTATATAGCCCACTGAATAGCCCACTGAATAGCCCACTGTATAGCCCACTGTATAGCCCACTATATAGCCCACTGAATAGCCCACTGAATAGCCCACTGAATAGCCCACTGTATAGACCACTGTATAGTCCACTATATAGTCCACTGTATAGCCCACTGAATAGCCCACTGAATAGCCCACTGTATAGACCACTGTATAGTCCACTATATAGTCCACTGTATAGCCCACTATATAGCCCACTATATAGCCCACTGTATAGCCCACTATATAGCCCACTATATAGCCCACTATATAGCCCACTGTATAGCCCACTGTATAGCCCACTATATAGCCCACTATATAGCCCACTGTATAGCCCACTATATAGCCCACTATATAGCCCACTGTATAGCCCACTATATAGCCCACTATACAGCCCACTGTATAGCCCACTGTATAGTTACTGTATAGCCCACTGTATAGTTACTGTATAGCCCACTATATAGCCCACTGTATAGCCCACTGTATAGTTATCAAATCAAATCAAATTTTTATTAGTCACATACACATGGTTAGCAGATGTTAATGCGAGTGTAGCGAAATGCTTGTGCTTCTAGTTCCGACAATGCAGTAATAACCAACAAGTAATCTAACCTAACAAACTTGATGATTGAGTTGGAGGCGTGCATGGCCACGCAGTCGTGGGTGAACAGGGAGTACAGGAGAGGGCTCAGAACGCACCCTTGTGGGGCCCCAGTGTTGAGGATCAGCGGGGTGGAGATGTTGTTACCTACCCTCACCACCTGGGGGCGGCCCGTCAGGAAGTCCAGGACCCAGTTGCACAGGGCGGGGTCGAGACCCAGGGTCTCGAGCTTGATGACGAGTTTGGAGGGTACTATGGTGTTAAATGCTGAGCTGTAATCGATGAACAGCATTCTCACATGGGTATTCCTCTTGTCCAGATGGGTTAGGGCAGTGTGCAGTGTGGTTGCGATTGCGTCGTCTGTGGACCTATTGGGTCGGTAAGCAAATTGGAGTGGGTCTAGGGTGTCCGGTAGGGTGGAGGTGATATGGTCCTTGACTAGTCTCTCAAAGCACTTCATGATGACGGAAGTGAGTGCTACGGGGCGGTAGTCGTTTAGCTCAGTTACCTTAGCTTTCTTGGGAACAGGAACAATGGTGGCCCTCTTGAAGCATGTGGGAACAGCAGACTGGGATAAGGATTGATTGAATATGTCCGTAAACACACCAGCCAGCTGGTCTGCGCATGCTCTGAGGACGCGGCTGGGAATGCCGTCTGGGCCTGCAGCCTTGCGAGGGTTAACACGTTTAAATGTTTTACTCACCTCGGCTGCAGTGAAGAAGAGCCCGCAGGTTTTGGTAGGGGGCCGTGTCAGTGGCACTGTATTGTCCTCAAAGCGGGCAAAAAAGTTGTTTAGCCTGTCTGGGAGCAAGACATCCTGGTCCGCGACGGGGCTGGTTTTCTTTTTGTAATCCGTGATTGACTGTAGACCCTGCCACATACCTCTTGTGTCTGAGCTGTTGAATTGCGACTCGATTTTGTCTCTGTACTGGGACTTAGCCTGTTTGATTGCCTTGCGGAGAGAATAGCTACACTGTTTGTATTCGGTCATGCTTCCGGTCACCTTGCCCTGGTTAAAAGCAGTGGTTCGCGCTTTCAGTTTCACGCGAATGCTGCCGTCAATCCACGGTTTCTGGTTTGGGAATGTTTTAATCGTTGCTGTGGGTACGACATCGTCAATGCACTTCCTAATGAACTCGCTCACCGAATCAGCATATTCGTCAATATTGTTGTTGGACGCGATGCGGAACATATTCCAATCCGCGTGATCGAAGCAGTCTTGAAGCGTGGATTCAGATTGGTCGGACCAGCGTTGAACAGACCTGAGCGCGGGAGCTTGTTGTTTGAGTTTCTGTTTGTAGGCTGGAATCAACAAAATGGAGTCGTGGTCAGCTTTTCCGAAAGGGGGGCGGGGGAGGGCCTTATATGCGTCGCGGAAATTAGTATAACAATGATCTAGGGTTTTCCCAGCCCTGGTAGCACAATCGATATGCTGATAGAATTTAGGGAGTTTTGTTTTTAGATTAGCCTTGTTAAAATCCCCAGCTACGATGAATGCAGCCTCAGGGTGTGTGGTTTCCAGTTTACAAAGAGTCAGATAAAGTTCGTTCAGGGCCATCGATGTGTCTGCTTGGGGGGGAATATATACGGCTGTGATTATGATTGAAGAGAATTCCCTTGGTAGATAATGCGGTCGACATTTGATTGTGAGGAGTTCTAGATCAGGTGAACAGAATGACTTGAGTTCCTGTGTGTTGTTATGATGATCACACCACTTCTCGTTAATCATAAGGCATACCCCCCCCGCCCCTCTTCTTACCGGAAAGATGTTTGTTTCTGTCGGCGCGATGCATGAAGAAACCAGCTGGCTGCACCGACTCCGTTAGCGTCCCTTGAGTTAGCCATGTTTCCGTGAAGCAGAGCACGTTGCAATCCCTGATGTCTCTCTGGAATGCTACCCGTGCTCGGATTTCATCAACCTTATTGTCAAGAGACTGGACATTGGCGAGTAGTATGCTAGGGAGTGGAGCGCGATGTGCCCGTCTCCGAAGCCTGACCACGAGACCGCCTCGTTTGCCCCTTTTTCGGCGTCGCACAGGGTCGCCGGCTGGGATCAGATCCATTGTATTGGGTGGAAGGCAAAACACTGGATCCGTTTCGGGAAAGTCATATTCCTGGTAGGAACGATGATGAGTTGACGTTAATCGTATATTCAGTAGTTCCTCCCGACTGTATGTAATGAAACCTAAGATTACCTGGGGTACCGATGTAAGAAATAACACATAAAAAAACAAAATACTGCATATTTTCCAAGGAACGCGAAGCGAGGCGGCCATCTCTTTTCGGCGCCGGAAGTGTATAGCCCACTGTATAGCCCACTGTATAGCCCGCTGTATAGCCCACTATATAGCCCACTGTATAGCCAACTGTATAGCCCACTGTATAGCCCACTGTATAGCCCACTGTATAGCCCACTGTATAGTTACTGTATAGCCACACTATATAGCCCACTATATAGCCCACTGTATAGTTACTGTATAGCCCACTGTATAACCCACTGTATAGCCCACTGTATAGCCCACTGTATAGCCCACTGAATAGCCCACTATATAGCCCACTATATAGCCCACTGTATAGTCCACTGTATAGTTACTGTATAGCCCACTGTATAGCCCACTATATAGCCCACTGTTAAGCAGCCACTGTATAGCCCACTGTTAAGCAGCCACTGTATAGCCCACTGTATAGCCCACTGTATAGCCCACTGTATAGTTACTGTATAGCCCACTATATAGTTACTGTATAGCCCACTGTATAGTTACTGTACAGCCCACTGTATAGTTACTGTATAGCCCACTGTATAGTTACTGTATAGCCCACTGTATAGCCCACTGTATAGCCCACTGTATAGCCCACTATATAGTTACTGTATAGCCCACTGTATAGCCCACTATATAGCCCGCTTTATAGCCAACTGTATAGCCCACTGTATAGCCCACTGTATAGCCCACTGTATAGTTACTGTATAGCCCACTATATAGCCCACTATATAGCCCACTGTATAGCCCACTGTACAGTTACTGTATAGTCCACTGTATAGTCCACTGTATAGTCCACTGTATAGCCCACTGTATACCCCACTGTATAGCCAACTGTATAGCCCACTGTATAGCCCACTGTATAGCCCACTATATAGCCCACTGTATAGCCCACTGTATAGCCCACTGTATAGTTACTCTATAGCCCACTGTATAGCCCACTATATAGCCCGCTTTATAGCCAACTGTATAGCCCACTGTATAGCCCACTGTATAGCCCACTGTATAGTTACTGTATAGCCCACTATATAGCCCACTATATAGCCCACTATATAGCCCACTGTATAGCCCACTGTACAGTTACTGTATAGTCCACTGTATAGCCCACTGTATAGCCCACTGTATAGCCCACTGTATAGCCCACTGTATAGCCCACTGTATAGCCCACTGTATAGCCCACTATATAGCCCACTGTATAGTCCACTGTATAGCCCACTGTATAGTTACTCTATAGCCCACTGTATAGCCCACTGTGTAGCCCGCTGTATAGCCCACTGTATAGCCCACTGTATAGTTACTGTATAGCCCACTGTATAGCCCACTGTATAGTTACTGTATAGCCCACTGTATAGCCCACTGTATAGTTACTATATAGCCCACTGTATAGCCCACTGTATAGCCCACTGTATAGCCCACTGTATAGCCCACTGTATAGTTACTATATAGCCCACTGTATAGCCCACTGTATAGCCCACTGTATAGTTACTATATAGCCCACTGTATAGCCCACTGTATAGCCCACTGTATAGTTACCTTATAGCCCACTGTATAGTTACTGTATAGCCCACTGTATAGCCCACTGTATAGTTACTGTATAGCCCACTGTATAGCCCACTGTATAGTTACTATATAGCCCACTGTATAGCCCACTGTATAGTTACTGTATAGCCCACTGTATAGTTACTGTATAGCCCACTGTATAGCCCACTGTATAGTTACTGTATAGCCCACTGTATAGCCCACTTGATAGTTACTATATAGCCCACTGTATAGCCCACTGTATAGCCCACTGTATAGTTACTGTATAGCCCACTGTATAGTTACTGTATAGCCCACTGTATAGCCCACTGTATAGTTACTCTATAGCCCACTGTATAGCCCACTGTGTAGCCCGCTGTATAGCCCACTGTATAGCCCACTGTATAGTTACTGTATAGCCCACTGTATAGTTACTGTATAGCCCACTGTATAGCCCACTGTATAGCCCACTGTATAGTTACTGTATAGCCCACTGTATAGCCCACTGTATAGTTACTATATAGCCCACTGTATAGCCCACTGTATAGCCCACTGTATAGCCCACTGTATAGCCCACTGTATAGTTACTATATAGCCCACTGTATAGCCCACTGTATAGTTACTATATAGCCCACTGTATAGCCCACTGTATAGCCCACTGTATAGTTACTGTATAGCCCACTGTATAGTTACTGTATAGCCCACTGTATAGCCCACTGTATAGTTACTGTATAGCCCACTGTATAGCCCACTGTATAGTTACTATATAGCCCACTGTATAGCCCACTGTATAGTTACTGTATAGCCCACTGTATAGTTACTGTATAGCCCACTGTATAGCCCACTGTATAGTTACTGTATAGCCCACTGTATAGCCCACTTGATAGTTACTATATAGCCCACTGTATAGCCCACTGTATAGCCCACTGTATAGTTACTGTATAGCCCACTGTATAGCCCACTGTATAGCCCACTGTATAGTTACTATATAGCCCACTGTATAGCCCACTGTATAGTTACTGTATAGCCCACTGTATAGTTACTGTATAGCCCACTGTATAGCCCACTGTATAGTTACTGTATAGCCCACTGTATAGCCCACTGTATAGTTACTGTATAGCCCACTGTATAGCCCACTGTATAGCCCACTGTATAGTTACTGTATAGCCCACTGTATAGCCCACTGTATAGTTACTATATAGCCCACTGTATAGCCCACTGTATAGCCCACTATAGCCCACTGTATAGTTACTATATAGCCCACTGTATAGCCCACTGTATAGCCCACTGTATAGTTACTATATAGCCCACTGTATAGCCCACTGTATAGCCCACTGTATAGTTACTGTATAGCCCACTGTATAGTTACTGTATAGCCCACTGTATAGCCCACTGTATAGTTACTGTATAGCCCACTGTATAGCCCACTGTATAGTTACTATATAGCCCACTGTATAGCCCACTGTATAGTTACTGTCTAGCCCACTGTATAGTTACTGTATAGCCCACTGTATAGCCCACTGTATAGTTACTGTATAGCCCACTGTATAGCCCACTTGATAGTTACTATATAGCCCACTGTATAGCCCACTGTATAGCCCACTGTATAGTTACTGTATAGCCCACTGTATAGTTACTGTATAGCCCACTGTATAGTTACTATATAGCCCACTGTATAGCCCACTGTATAGTTACTGTATAGCCCACTGTATAGTTACTGTATAGCCCACTGTATAGCCCACTGTATAGTTACTGTATAGCCCACTGTATAGCCCACTGTATAGTTACTATATAGCCTACTGTATCGATGCCACTGAGACACAGACTGTCTTTGAAACTGATCTCCCTTTATTGTGTCTAGGAAATTGTTGTGTGTGTTCTTCTGTTTGACCTTTGACCTTTGTTGTCGATACTGATCTGAGAACTAAAATCTATCCAAGAGGAGGAAGAGACTGAAAAACTGAAAAGTGGACAGTCAGAAACTTTGAGACGTTAGTGATTTTAGTCGAGACGTCCACACTTGGAAAGAAAGGAGCTATCTAGAACCTTAACGGACACTTTGAAGAACCCTACATTTTGCTGCAAGTAGAACCCTTTTGGGTTCCATGTAGAACTATTTCTTCAGAGGGTTCTACATGGAACCAAAAAGGGTTTTACATGGAAGCAAGAATGGTTCTACCTGGAACCAAAAAGTGTTTTCCTGTGGGGACAGACAAAAAAACCTTTTGGAAAACTTTTTTCTAAGAGTGGTTTTTAAAAAGTCCCAAATGAGTGGAAAAACTGAGAGCTATCTACTTCTGAATGTCTGGGATTGGAAAAGTAGCAATGGGTTTTATTCCCATCTATCTCTGGCTCATACTCTTTAACAAGCTACCTCACACACACACACACACACACACACACACACACACACACACACACACACACACACACACACACACACACACACACACACACACACACACACACACACACACACACACACACACACACACACACACACACACACACACACACACACACACACACACACACACAGAGATAGACAGCCAAACAAATACATTAGAGTGATATTCCAGTGATTATCTGATTACTGTACGAACCACATGAAAACCTATCCCCTATATACGTAGTGGACAACTTTTGACCAGTGCACTATTTAGGGAATAGGGTGTAATTTGAAACACATCCTTAGGCCTCTGAGTCCAAAACAAACCCCACAGGCATGGTCTAATCTACAACTCAATGAGCAATGTTCATACGTACATGTTCTCTCTCTCTCTCTCTCTCTCTCTCTCTCTCTCTCTCTCTCTCTCTCTCTCTCTCTCTCTCTCTCTCTCTCTCTCTCTCTCTCTCTCTCTCATCCCTCCTTTTATCTCTTTCTCTCCTCCACATCCTCTCTCTCTCTCTCTCTCTCTCTCTCTCTCATTCCCCTCTCTCTCTCTCTCATCCCCCTCTCTCTGTTTAACTCAAAGTTTTGTCTGTTCCGTGGCAGGAGGAGGGGAAAATACCTTCCCATATGGTGTTAACAATGTAGGTCCAGCAGCAGCACAGGCAGTTGGCGTATACACTCAATCTCCCCTAACAGTACAAGTATACACTCAATCTCCCCTAACAGTACCAGTATACACTCAATCTCCCCTAACAGTACAAGTATACACTCAATCTCCCCTGACAGTACAAGTATACACTCAATCTCCCCTTACAGTACAAGTATACACTCAATCTCCCCTAACAGTACAAGTATACACTCAATCTCCCCTAACAGTACAAGTATACACTCAATCTCCCCTTACAGTACAAGTATACACTCAATCTCCCCTGACAGTACAAGTATACACTCAATCTCCCCTAACAGTACAAGTATACACTCAATCTCCCCTTACAGTACAAGTATATACTCAATCTCCCCTAACAGTACAAGTATACACTCAATCTCCCCTAACAGTACACGTATACACTCAATCTCCCCTGACAGTACCAGTATACACTCAATCTCCCCTGACAGTACAAGTATACACTCAATCTCCCCTAACAGTACCAGTATACACTCAATCTCCCCTAACAGTACAAGTATACACTCAATCTCCCCTAACAGTACCAGTATACACTCAATCTCCCCTAACAGTACAAGTATACACTCAATCTCCCCTAACAGTACAAGTATACACTCAATGCCCCCTAACAGTACAAGTATACACTCAATCTCCATTAACAATACAAGTATACACTCAATCTCCCCTTACAGTACAAGTATATACTCAATCTCCCCTAAAAGTACCAGTATACACTCAATCTCCCCTAACAGTACAAGTATACACTCAATATAAGTATACACTCAATCTCCCCTAACAGTACAAGTATACACTCAATCTCCCCTAACAGTACAAGTATACACTCAATATCCCCTAACAGTACCAGTATACACTCAATATAAGTATACACTCAATCTCCCCTAACAGTACAAGTATACACTCAATCTCCCCTAACAGTACAAGTATACACTCAATCTCCCCTAACAGTACAAGTATACACTCAATCTCCCCTTACAGTACAAGTATATACTCAATCTCCCCTGACAGTACAAGTATACACTCAATCTCCCCTGACAGTACAAGTATACACTCAATCTCCCCTAACAGTACATGTATACACTCAATCTCCCCTAACAGTACCAGTATACACTCAATCTCCCCTAACAGTACAAGTATACACTCAATCTCCCCTAACAGTACAAGTATACACTCAATCTCCCCTAACAGTACCAGTATACACTCAATGCCCCCTAACAGTACAAGTATACACTCAATCTCCCCTAACAATACAAGTATACACTCAATCTCCCCTTACAGTACAAGTATATACTCAATCTCCCCTTACAGTATAAGTATACACTCAATCTCCCCTTACAGTACAAGTATATACTCAGTATACACAATGCAAATAGTTCGGGTAGCCATTTGATTACCTGTTCAGTAGTTTTATGGCTTGGGGGTAAAAACTGTTGAGAAGCCTGTTTGTCCTAAACTTGGCACTCTGGTACGGCTTGCCATGCGGTAGTAGAGAGAACAGTCTATGACTGGGGTGGCTGGGGTTTTTGACAATTTTTTGGGCCTTCCTCTGACACCGCCTGGTGTAGAAGTCCTGGATGGCAGGCAGCTTAGCCCCGGTGATGTACTGGGCCATAAGCACTACCCTCTGTAGTGCCTTGCGGTCAGAGGCCAAGCAGTGATGCAACCAGTCAGGATGCTCTCGATGTTGCAGCTGTAGAACCTTTTGAGGATCTCAGGACCCATGCCAAATCTTTTCAGTTTCCCGAGGGTGAATAGGCTTTGTCGTGCCCTCTTCACAACTGTCTTGGTGTGTTTGGACCATTCTAGTTTGTTGTTGATGTGGACACCAAGGAACTTGAAGCTCTCAACCTGCTCCACTACAGCCCCGTCGATGAGAATGGGGGCGTGCTCGGTCCTCCTTTTCCTGTAGTCCACAATAATCTCCTTAATCTTGGTTACGTTGAGGGATAGGTTGTTATTCTGGCACCACCCGGCCAGGTCTCTGACTTCCTCCCTATAGGCTGTCTCGTCGTTATTGGTGATCAGGCCTACCACTGTTGTGTCGTCTGCAAACGTAATGATGGTGTTGGAGTCGTGGCTGGCCATGCAGTCGTGGGTGAACAGGGAGTAGAGGAGGGGACTGAGCACGCACCCCTGGGGAGCTCCAGTGTTGAGGATCAGCATGGCAGATGTGTTGCTGCCTACCCTCACCAACTGGGGGCGGACCGTCAGGAAGTCCAGGATTCAGTTGCTGAGGGAGGTGTTTAGTCCCAGGATCCTTAGCTTAGTGATGAGATTTGAGCGTACTATGGTGTTGAACGCTGAGCTGTAGTCAATGAATAGCATTCTCACGTAAGTGTTCCTTTTGTCCAGGTGGGAAAGGGCAGTGTGGAGTGCAATAGAGATTGCATCATCTGTGGATCTGTTTGGTCAGTATGCAAATTGGAGTGGGTCTAGGTTTCTGGGATAATGGTGTTGATGTGAGCCATGACCAGCCTTTCAAAGCATTTCATGGCTACATATGTGAGTGATACGGCTTAAAACATGATGGTATTGCAGACTCGGACAGGAAGAGGTTGAAAATGTCAGTGAAGACACTTGCCAGTTGGTCAGCGCATGCTCGCATTACAAGTCCTGGTAATCCGTCTGGCCCTGCAGCCTTGTGAATGTTGACCTGTTTAAAGGTCTTACTCACATCAGCTGCGGAGAGCGTGATCACACAGCTGGTGCTCTCATGCATGTTTCAGTGTTATTTGCCTCGAAGAGAGCATAAAAGTAGTTTAGCTCGTCTGGTAGGCTCCTGTCACTGGGTAGCTCTCGGCTGTGCTTCCCTTTGTAGTCTGTAATGCTTTGCAAGCCCTGCCACATCCAACGAGCATCAGAGCCGGTGTAGTACGATTCAAACTTAGTCCTGTATTGAAGCTTTGCCTGTTTGATGGTTCGTCGGAGGGCATACAGGATTTCTTATTAGCTTCCAGGTTAGAATCCCGCTCCTTGAATGCGGCAGCTCTAGCCTTTAACTCCGTGCGGATGTTGCCTGTAATTCATGGCTTCTGGTTGGGGTATGTACGTACGGTCACTGTGGGGATGATGTCATCGATGCACTTATTGATGAAGCCAATCACTGATGTGGTGTACTCCTCAATGCCGTCCGAGGAATCCCAGAACATATTACAGTCTGTGCTAGCAAAACAGTCCTTTAGCTTAGTATCTGCTTCATCTGACCACTTTTTTAGTCACTGGTGCTTCCTGATTAAATGTTTGCTTGTGAGCAAGAATCAGGAGGATAGAATTATGGTCAGATTTGCCAAATGGAGGGTGAGGGAAAGCTTAGTATGCATCTCTGTGTGTGGAGTAAAGATGGTCCAGAGTTCTTTTCCCTCTGGTTGCACATTTAACATGCTGATATAATTTTGCTAATACTGATTTAAGTTTTTCTGCATTAAAGTCCCCGGTCACTAGGAGCGCCGCCTCTGGGAGAGCGTTTTCCTGTTTGCTTATGGGGGAATACAGCTCATTGAGTGCGGTCTTAGTGCCAGCCTCATTCTGTTGTGGTATTTAGACAGCTACGAAAAATACAGATGAAATTTCTCTAGGTAGATAGTGTGGTCTACAGCTTATCATGAGATACTCTACCTCAGTCGAGCAAAACCAGCTGTCATGCACCAGCTGTTATTTACAGAAATACATAGTCCGCCGCCCCTTGTCTTACCAGACGCTGCTGTTCTATCATGCTGATACAGCATATAACCAGCCAGCTGTATGTTGATAATGTTGTTGATAATTCAGGCACGACTCCGTGAAGCATAAGATATTACAGTTTTGAATGTCCCTTTGGTAGTTTAATCTTCCGCGTAGGTCATCGATTTTATTTTCTGAAGATTGCACCTTTTCTAGCAGAATGGAAGGCAGTTGGGGTTTACTCGATCGCCTACGAATTCGCCCTCTGGCCCCTTTTTCTCCTCTTCCCTTTTTCTTTGTCTTCTCTTCACACAAATGACGGGGATCTGGGCCTGTTCCCAGGGAAAGCAGTATGTCACTCACGTCGGACTCGTCGGACTCGTTAAAGGAAAAAAATGATTCTGCCAGATCATGGTGATTAATCGCAGTGCTGATGTCCAGAAAAATTTTTCGGTCATAAGAGACGATAGCAGCAACATTATGTACAAAATAAGTTAAAAAATAAGTTACAAACAACGCAAAGAAACAACAAAAAAACACAATTGGATAGGAACACGTAAAACGTCAGCCTTCTTTTCCGGCGCCATTGATGATATGTTAGTTTTGTAACTGTACCACTGGCTCCTTTCCCCAGTATCTTGCCTGGATAGTGAGGGAGATGGTTGAGGAAATGGAGGAGACTTTGGGAGTATACGCAGGTATGGGAGAATAATGAGAGAATGTGAGAAAAGTAGAGAACTGCATGCGAATGGAGAAGACTGTGATAGATTAAACACTCCGGTAGTCCATTGTCTCCCAAATGGCACATTATTTTCCATACTGTAGTGCATCATTTTAACCAGTGCCCTAGTGCACTAGCAAGGCTATAGGGTGCCATTTGGGATGCTTGGGGACTGTATAGGAATGTAGAAAGAACAAAGGGACTAGCACTCAGTGAGGGATCTGAGAACTCTGTGATTCTGATAGGGAACAGATTGTTCTTCCCCCTCAGACCTCAGATCTCTGGTGGTTGTGTCTGGGGTCATGACTCTGAGGAGAGGGTTGATTGAGGCCTAGTGGTTGTGTCTGGGGTCATGACTCTGAGGAGAGGTTTGATTGAGGCCTAGTGGCTGTGGTCATGACTCTGAGGAGAGGGTTGAGGCCTACTGGCTGTGTTTGGGGTCATGACTGAGGAGAGCGTTGAGGCCTGGTGGTTGTGTTTGGAGTCATGACCGAGGAGAGCAGGCTGGTCACAAGAAAGCGCTGTCGATTTTGGATGTTTGAAAAGGTCCAGAGGACATCGATGTATGCCTTTGTCAGTGCTCACCACCCCAAAAAACACGACACTCAGAGGTGGAGTAAGCTACTTAGACCACTGTGCCAGAGTCGTTCACAGTTCTCTAGCAAGCAGGGAGAGTAGTTGATGATAGTTAATGGAAAAAGCAATTATTTTTTTTAAATTATTTTGTTTTAAGCCTTCCCCAAACCATAGCCCTAACTTTACCCACTTGGAATTAATATCTACATTTAACCCTGTAACCATGCAGAATTAACCCTGTAACCATGTGGAATTAATGGAGCGCCGGCTGGCCCTTAAATGTACACCGAGGGCTAATATCCAGAAAATGCATGTCAATCTCTCCTGGCTCAAAGTAGAGGAGAGATTGATTGTGTCATTTCTTGTCTTTGTGAGAGGTATTGATGTGTTGGAAGCACAAATTGTTCCAATACACAGCTCAGACACCCATACAAATCCCACAAGACATGCCACCAGGGGACTCTTCACCTACCAGGTCTCACAGTCTCAAGTCAGAATTAGAAGTTCATCCATGTTTCTCAAACGTCAAACTTCGATGTTATTGCAAACGTCAAATTCCGAAGTGTTTAAGGTTAGGTTTATGCATTATCTCTGAATGTTTATAAGGTTAGGCTTAAGTTTAGGCATTAACTATGAATTCTTAAGGTTAGGCATTAACTCCAAATGGTTAAGGGTTATGGTTTGGGATAGTCTTAAAACAAGAAATATAAAAAACAACTTACTATCAATGGATTTGAACATGCAACCTTTGGAATCAGAAGCAGATGCACCGTCCCCAACGTCCTTTGGAAAACCAAAACCTACTTCAAAGTAATAGTGTTTACTGTTGCCCCTAGTGGCCAGTTTCCACGTCATTGCCCGACGTCCTCAGACATGGCTGGATGTCGAATAATGACTTGTATCATAGGTGACGTGCCTGCTCTTCACAAGTCCAGAACAGACTCTGGGAAACACACAGTACCAAATAGAGCCATGACTATATGGAAATCTCTTCCACATCAAGTAAATCAAGCGAGCAGTAAAATCCGATTTTTAAAAAACTAGATAAAACAATCCCTCACGGCACAACGCGGACTGCAAAGAGACACACGTATATGCACACACACTCTACACACGTACTCTACACACACACACATTGTAATATTCTATTATTGTACATTTTGTGATGAAATTGTTTTATACCTGTTTGGACCCCAAGAAGAGTACCTGCTGCCTTGGTAGGAACTAATGAGTATCCTATTAAATACTAAATACTCTCCTCTCCTTCTCTCAAACCCACCATCCCTTGGATCAAGCACACTTCCCTGAGCTCCACATCTAATAATGGCACCATCATTCCTCACTCTATTTCTTTTGGCAGGGCCTGTCAAACAGCATACGCTGGAGGACACTGTGACTTTGAAATGCTGCTAATGACCCAAGGATATTTTCCCCTCGCTCGCTGGTGATTAGAGAGAGAGGAGCGAGGGAGAGAGGAGAGAAAAAGAGAGAAGGGTGCGAGAGAAAAGGAATAAGAGACAGAGATATAAAGAGGGAGAGGGAGAGAGATAAAGAGAGGGAGAGAGATAAAGAGAGGGAGAGATAAAGAGATGGAGAGATAAAGAGAGGAAGAGATAGAGGGGGGAGATATAAAGACAGTCACATGTGCTCCCTCTCGGCCTCTAGGTCACCAGGCTGCTCGTTATGGCACACATCTGTCACAATCGTTACATGCACCTGCGCGTCAGCAGACTCACCTGGACTCCATCACTTCCCTGATTATCTTCGCTATATACAGTTGAAGTCTGAAGTTTACATACACTTAGGTTGAAGTCATTAAAACTCGTTTTTCAACCACTCCACAAATGTCTTGTTAAAAAACTATAGTTTTGGCAAGTCAGTTAGGACATCTACTTTGTGCATGACACAAGTAATTTCCAACAATTGTTTACAGCCAGATTATTTCACTTATAATTCACTGTATCACAATTCCAGTGGGTCAGAAGTTTACATACACTAAGTTGACGGTGTCTTTAAACAGCTTGGAAAATTCCAGAAAATGATGTCATGGCTTTAGAAGCTTCTGATAGGCTAATTGACATCATTTGAGTCAATTGGAGGTGTATCTGTGGATGTATTTCAAGGCCTACCTTCAAACTCAGTGCATCTTTGCTTGACATCATGGGAAAATCAAAAGAAATCAGCCAAGATCTCAGAAAAAAATTGTAGACCTCCACAAGTCTGGTTCATCCTTGGGAACAATTTCCAAATGCCTGAAGGTACCACGTTCATCTGTACAAACAATATTACGCAAGTATAAAGACCATGGGACCACACAGCCGTCATACCTCTCAGGAAGGAGAAGCGTTCTTTGGTGTGAAAAGTGCAAATCAATCCCAGAACAACAGCAAAGGACCTTGTGAAGATGCTGGAGGAAACAGGTACAAAAGTATCTATATCCACAATAAAACGAGTCCTATATCAACATAACCTGAAAGGCCGCTCAAGAAGGAAGATGCCACTGCTCTAAAACCGCCATTAAAAAGCCAGACTACGGTTTGCAACTCCACATGGGGACAAAGATCGTACTTTTTGGAGAAATGCCCTCTGGTCTGATTAAACAAAAATAGAACTCTTTGGCCATAATGACCATCGTTATGTTTGGAGGAAAAAGGAGGATGCTTGCAAGCCGAAGAACACCATCCCAACCGTGAAGCACGGAGGTGGCAGCATCATGTTGTGTGGGTGCTTTGCTGCAGGAGGGACTGGTTCACTTCACAAAATAGATGGCACCATGAGGCAGGAAAAGTATGTGGATATATTGAAACAACATCTCAAGACATCAGTCAGGAAGTTAAAGCTTGGTTGCAAATGGGTCTTCCAAATGGACAATGACCCGAAGCATACCTCCAAAGTTGTGGCAACATGGCTTAAGGACAACAAATTCAAGGTATTGGAGTGGCCATCACAAAGCCCTGACCTCAATCCCATAGAAGATTTGTGGGCAGAACTGAAAAAGCGTTTGCAAGCAAGGAGGCCTACAAACCTGACTCAGTTACACCAGCTCTGTCAGGAGGAATGGGCTAAAATTCACTCAACTTATTGTGGGAAATTTGTGGAAGGCTACCCGAAACGTTTGACCCAAGTTAAACAATTTAAAGGCAACGCTACCAAATACTAATTGAGTGTATGTAAACTTCTGACCCACTGAGAATGCGATGAAAGATATGAAAGATGAAATAAATCATTCTCTCAACTATTATTCTGACATTTCACATTCTTAAAATAAAGTTGTGATACTAACTGACCTAAGACAGGGAATTTTTACTAAGAATTAAATGTCAGGAATTGTGAAAAACTGAGTTTAAATGTATTTGGCTAAGGTGTATGTATTCTTCCGACTTCAACTGTATATCACTCCCTTTGGTTCCTTCCCCAGGCGGTATTGTTTCTGGTATGTGTGCTGTTACTGTTTCTTGTTTTGTATTATGTTCTGTTTATTTTATTAAAACACTCCCTGAACTTGCTTCCCAACTCTCAGTGCACATCGTTACAGAGTGAGAGAGTTATAAAGAGAGAGATATATATATATAGAAATCCCTTTTTGATTTCTATACACTTTCTCAACCAAACTTGCTGGGAGGAGCAGAGGGAGCCAAAATGGGTGGGACCTAGGAACCAGTTACGGCCGTTTCAGTGGATGTTGCCATGGTGTTTAGTGTCAGGGACATACTGTTGGCCAATGGCTGAGGGCCTGTGCTGCTGTTTAATAAGTGAGAGAGAGAGACCGAGAGAGGGAGAAAAGAGACCTACAGAGGCTTACTGTCTAGATACAGGACACAGGACTCAATGCATCCCAAGCCAACTTCCCCACTTTTAAGCTCTCAAACACATAAAACCCATCCAGTTCACTCTCTTTGTCTGCACCCACCACTCTGAAAGTTACGCGAATTCATCTTCAATCTACTCTCCTGTTTAAATTTGTACAATGAGTGCTTTGCATACTGAATATACTTCCTGAATTGGCCGTATATCAAATGTAGTCTGATACTTGAACACGTCAGCATTGTAAAGGCCACAGAGTGCCAGGAGGGAACTCACTGTCAAAATGGAGGAATTGTCTGGAAGATGTGTTTATGTGTTTGCAGGCAGACATTATGTGTGTGTTTGTATGGTACAGTCTGAACAAATTAAGTTAAAGGTCCATATTACCTCAGCTCTCAGAATCATTCTGCTCTTTCTTTCTCTATTTAATTGTTTTATTTAACTAGGAAAGTCCATTAAGAACATATTCTTATTTCCAATATTGGCTTACACTGGCCAAACTGTGCGCCGCCCTATGGGACTCTCAATCACAGCCGGTTGTGATACAGCCTGGATTTGATCCAGGGTCTGTAGTGATGCCTTTAGCACTGAGATGCAGTGTTTTAGACCACTGTGCCACTTGGGAGCCCAATTCAATCTCAAATGACTTTATTGGCATGGGTAAATATGTTAAAATTGCCAAAGGAATTGAAGTAGGTAATAAACAAAAGTGAAATAAACAATAAAAAATGTACAGTAAACATTACACTCACAAAAGTTCCAAAAGAATAAAGACATTTCAAATGTCATATTATGTCTATATACGGTGTTGTAATGTTGTGCAAATAGTTACATTTCAAAAGGGAAAATAAATTAACACAAATATAGGTTGTATTTACAATGGTGTTTGTTCTTTTCTTGTGGCAACAGGTCACAAATATTGCTGCTGTGATGGCAAATTGTGGTATTTCACCCAATAGATATGGGAGTTTATCAAAATTGGATTTGTTTTCAAATTCTTTGTGGATCTGTGTAATCTGAGGGAAATATATGTCTCTAATATGGTCATACATTTGGCAGGAGGTTAGGAAGTGCAGCTCAGTTTCCACCTCATTTTGTGGGCAGTGTGCACATAGCCTGTCTTCTCTTGAGAGCCAGGTCTGCCTTCGGCAGCCTTTCTCAATAGCAAGGCTATAATCACTCTGTACATAGTCAAAGCTTCCTTAAATATTGGGTCAGTCACAGTGGCCAGAAATTTTGCCACTGTGTACTCTCTGTTTAGGGCCTCATTTTTTTTTTTTATTCTTTCCAAAATGTCAAGTAATTATCTTTTTGTTTTCTTATGATTTTGTTGTCTCTTTCTTTCTCTCTGTCTTCGTCTCTGCTCTGTGTCTGTCTCTGTCTCTGTCTCTGTCTCTGTCTCTGTCTCTGTCTCTGTCTCTGCTCTGTGTCTGTCTCTTTTTCTGCTCTGTGTCTGTCTCTCTCTATCTCGATCTCTATCTCTGTCTCTCTCTCTGTCTTTGTCTCTCTCCCGCTTGATCTCTATCTCTGTCGCTCTCTCTCTGTCTCTGTCTCTGGCGTCTGTGGTCTCTGGTGTCTGTCACAGGAGGTTTGTGGCACCTTAATTGGGGAGGACGGGCTCGTGGTACTGACTGGAGTGGAATCAGTGGAATGATATTAAAAACATCAACACAGAGTTTCCAGGTGTTTAATTCCATTCCATTTGCTCCGTTCCAGCCAGTATAATGATCTGTTCTCCTCTCAGCAACCTCCTGTGATGTCTGTGGTCTCTGGTGTACATTATGTGTTTAAGTTACTACTGTGATGAAGATCTTTTTATTTTATTTATTTATTTAACCTTTATTTAACCAGGAAGGGCTCATTGAGATTTGAAATCTCTATTTTCAAGAGCGTGCTGGCCAAGATAGGCAGCACCAAGTCATTACACAATTACAGACAGACAACATGAAAAACTACAAGTAATCTAGTAAAAACCATAGAATTCACAAGAGTATAACAAAATCATAAAACAGCAAATTCAAAACATTGACAGGTCAGGGAATCAGTCTCAAAATCCTTCATCAGTGATTTAATAACACCAATCGGGACAAGTTTTTCCAGTTTAAAAGTATTTTGTAAGGCATTCCAAGACAATGGCACAGAGTACATAAAAGCCCTTTTACCAAATTCAGTTGGGACATTTGGAACAGTTAGCAGGATAAAGTCCAGCGAACGAAGAGAGTATCCACCACATTTCTGAACAATAAAAATGCCCAAATAAAAAGGTAGTAAACCCAAAATGGCTTTGTAAATAAAAGTATACCAGTGACTGAGCCTACGAGTGACTAGAGAAGGCCAGCCAACCCTGGTATACAAAGTGCAGTGTTGCGTAAGGGTTTTGCAGTTTAAAATAAATCTCAAAGTGCCATGGTAAAGAGTGTCAATTGATCTCAAACACTGAGCGGAAGCATTCATATATAAAATATCCCCATAGTCTAGTAAAGGCATAAATGTAGCTGATACTAGCCTCCTTCTGGCTTCAAAAGAAAAACATGCCTTATTCCTAAAATAAAATCACAATTTCAGCTTCAATTGTTTTGTAAGTTGTTGAATATGCAATTTAAAAGAGAGGCCGTCATCAATTAAAATTCCAAGATATTTACATGAGGTTACAGTCTCAATATCCTTGCCCTGATAGGTAGTAATAGGTGAAAGGTTCAGAGGTCTATTTCTTGCATTAGAAAACACCATTAATTTAGTTTTGTCAGTATTGAGGATAAGCTTCAATTGACACAAGGTATGTTGAACAGCATAAAAAGCAGTTTGCAAGTTCTGGAAAGCTTTTGTAAGAGACGAGGCACAACAGTAAATAACAGTATCATCAGCGTAAAAATGAAGTTGTGCATTTTGGACATTTTTGTCTAAATAATTTATATAAATAGTGAATAAGATAGGACCAAGTACAGAGCCCTGGGGCACACCATTACAGACAGACAATTTAACAGACATAAGCCCATCAAATTGAGTGCACTGAGTTCTATCAGACAGATAGTTAGCAAACCATGCAACTGCATGCTCCGAAAGACCTACACTCGACAATCTCTGCCTTAGTATAGCATGATCAACTGTATCAAAAGCCTTAGAGAGATCAATAAAAAGTGAGACACAGTGCTGTTTTTTGTCAAGGGCTTCAGTGATATCCTTTAAAACCTTCATGGCTGCTGTAATTGTGCTATGCTTCTTCCTGAAGCCCGATTGGTACATTGATAAAATAGAGTTAGTAAATAAAAACTCTTTTAGCTGTTCACTCACAAGGGTTTCAAGTATTTTCACCAGGGGTGACAGCTTTGAGATTGGCCTATAATTATTTAAAAGAGTTGGATCTCCCCCTTTTAAAAGTGGTAGAACAAATGCTGATTTCCAGATCTTTGGAATTTCATTACATTCCAGGGTTAGATTGAACAGATATGTAAGTGGTTCAGCTATGAAATCAGCTGCCAGATTTAAAAAGCAGGGATCCAAAAGATCAGGACCTGCAGGCTTTCTTTGATCTAAGGATTTCAGGGCTTTATGTACCACCTGCACTGAGAATGGCAAAAAGCTAAAAGTTTGACCAGCTCTCACTGGTTCATCCACACAGGGTTGTACAGAGACAGAGGACACTGGTTCATCCACACAGGGTTGTACAGAGACAGAGGACACTGGTTCGTCCACACAGGGTTGTACAGAGACAGAGGACACTGGTTCATCCACACAGGGTTGTACAGAGACAGAGGACACTGGTTCATCCACACAGGGTTGTACAGAGACAGAGGACACTGGTTCATCCACACAGGGTTGTACAGAGACAGAGGACACTGGTTCGTCCACACAGGGTTGTACAGAGACAGAGGACACTGGTTCATCCACACAGGGTTGGACAGAGACAGAGGACACTGGTTCGTCCACACAGGGTTGTACAGAGACAGAGGACACTGGTTCGTCCACACAGGGTTGGACAGAGACAGAGGACACTGGTTCATCCACACAGGGTTGTACAGAGACAGAGGACACTGGTTCATCCACACAGGGTTGGACAGAGACAGAGGACACTGAATCAAACAGCCTACCAGATGATACAAAGTGCTCATTGAAACAATTCAGCATTTCAGTTTTGTCATATATAGCAACAGAGTCCTTCAAAACACATGACGGTAATTCATTAACATTACTGTTTCCAGACATAGACTTAATAGCATTCCAAAACTTTCTAGGGTCATTCAGGTTATCAGTGGTAACAGACATAAAATATTCAGACTTGGCCTTCCTGAGAAGAAAAGAACACTTGTTTCTTAACTGCCTAAAAATAAGCCAATCAGCATCAGAACATGATTTCCTTGCTTCAGCCCAGGCTAGATTACGGTCGTGAATAATACAAGGCAGCTCAGAAGAAAACCATGGATTATCCCGCCCTTTAACCCTGAACCTGCGGAATGGGGCATGTTTGTTTACTATTTGGAAAAAACCATCATGAAAGAATATCCAAGCAGTTTCCACATCAGGGATAAGCTCAATCTTGCTCCAGTCAAAATAAAACAAATCATGAAAGAAAGCCTGCTCATTAAAACGCTTCAAATTTCTCTTACGAATAAAACGTGGGTTTGTCTTAGGAACCTTAGTATTTCTAACAGCAACAACAGCACAATGGTCACTTAAATCATTACAAAAAACACCAACCGCAGAATATTTATGTGGAACATTTGTCAATATCAAATCAATCAGGGTAGATTTATCTGGGCATTTAAGATTTGGGCGAGTGGCTGAGTTAATCAACTGGGTAAGATTCATAGAATTACAAAACATTTTTAAATCATCAGACACCGGCTTTAACCAACACCAGTTGATATCACCAATCAAGATCATTTCACTGTAAAGAAGTTTAGACATAAGGTGCGTCAAAGAAGAAAATGCATCACCGAGAGCAGAGGGGGGTCTATAACAGACAATCACAGTTATAGAGAGGCCCTTTGAAACCTCAATATTCAAAGCAAGAAATTCCTGCTCTCTGTCTCTGGTCTGTGGTCTCTGGTGTGTGTGTTGCTGATGTTTCAGGTCTTTGGTGTGTGTGTTTGTGTGTGTGTTGCTGATCTTTCGGGTCTTTGGTATGTGTGTGTGTGTGTGTGTGTGTGTGTGTGTGTGTGTGTGTGTGTGTGTGTGTGTGTGTGTGTGTGTGTGTGTGTGTGTGTGTGTGTGTGTGTGTGTGTGTGTGTGTGTGTGTGTGTGTGTGTGTGTGTGTTGCTGGGCAGATCTGAGGAGGATATAGGGTCGACAGCCCTCTGAGAGACACCATGACCCCCATCTCATATCTCCCTATGCTCTGTGGCAGGGCTAGAGGCACAAACACGTATACACACACACTGGACTATCTCGCGTTCTCTGGTCCTCTCCTCTGGTCCTCTCTCTCTCTCTCTCTCTCTCTCTCTCTCTCTCTCTCTCTCTCTCTCTCTCTCTCTCTCTCTCTCTCTCTCTCTCTCTCTCTCTCTCTCTCTCTGAGAATGATAAAGGTTGTTCTTATTGTCATCAGACCTATGACGGCTGCGTGGTCCCATGGTGTTTACACTTGCGTACTATTGTTTGTACAGATGAACATCGTACATTCAGGCGTTTGGAAATTGCTCCCTAGGATGAACCAGACTTGTGGAGGTCTACAATTGTTTTTCTGAGGTCTTGGCTGATTTCTTTTGATTTTCCCATGATGTCAAGCAAAGAGGCACTGAGTTTGAAGGTAGGCCTTGAAATGCATCCACAGATACACCTCCAATTGACTCAAATGATGTCAATTAGCCTATCAGAAGCTTCTAAAGCCATGACATAATTTTCAGAAATTTTCCAAGCTGTTTAAAGGCACAGTCAACTTAGTGTATGTAAACTTCTGACCCACTGGAATTGTGAAACAGTGAATTATAAGTGAAATAATCTGGCTGTAAACAATTGTTGGAAAAATTACTTGTGTCATGCACAAAGTAGATGTCCTAACCGACTTGCCAAAACTAGTTTGTTAACATGAAATTTGTGGAGTGGTTGAAAAACAAGTTTTAATGACTCCAACCTAAGTGTATGTAAACATCCGACTTCAACTGTATATACAAAAAATATATATATTTGAACATTGTCTTTGTATCTCAAAATCATTGTAACCTTAAAACTCGGAAAAAAATATTAAAATCTAAAGTGTAAAATTCAACCAGAAAGTGCCCTTAGATCATGGGAAGAGGCCACACTTGACTGCTGCACTTGAATCATTCCCACGGTGAATGGCTAGGCTATGAAACCACACACTATTACAGAGACTTTGATAATACCGGCCGCAATTGAAATGGAAAACAATGTGTGGGAAGGCAGAGGCACAGAAAATCACATCAATACCTTTGTCAGATAACACTGCTAAATAATGAATTTATGCTCTGACTGAACGACTCAAATACTCCCCAGTTTATGCTCTCCAAATGGACAGTAGCTGTGAGGCCCGAGATGCCCATACATTGAATTCTGTTCGTTATACATGTCGCGGGATGCTATTCACAAGGACATTGTTCTGTCTCACGATTCCTGAGCATGAAGCGTCATAGTGAATGTTCAGTGTGCTTTTTGGCTATATTGACGGAAAACCGATTCCATATGGGATCGAATGGTGTGCTTTTGTACAGATGAGGCTCAATCCACAGCGGGGCGGCAGGCAGGCCTCTGCACTCTAGTTATGAATATGTCTAGCTCTGCCATTGTATGATACACGGAGAGCAACTGGCAGCAAAAGAGCTGAGCACAGAACCCGGAGATATACTGCAGGTATTAGGTAACTTCAATTATAAACTACATCAAAACTATGCGGAGATATGGGATCAGAGCATGACAAACTTCTATTTCACACCGAGGCCTGGTGGTTATTGGGAGGGGTCTTGGAAAGAGGAACTGTTGTTATTTACAATGGATGTAAAATGGATGTTATGAAAAGAAAAGAACAGAAAACAGCATCAGTAAGTGTCCCACACGAGTGATGACTGCTCACTTCCAACGCCTGGAAATGCACTTTGGGACAACACAGGAGGTTGATGGAACCTTAAATGGGGAGAATGGGCTTGTGGTAATGACTGGAGTAGAATGGGTGGAATGATATCAAATACATCATACACATGGTTTCCAAGTGTTTGATGCCATTCCATTTGCATCTGGCCGTTATTATGAGCTGCCTCCTGTGTTTAAGACCAACTTCCCAATCTGTCTGACTGTGATCCTGGCTCAGTTGACATGCCTGTAAGTGAAATCAAACAGCTGATCGAGCTGTCATGTGATGCTGCAGACAACACATTCATGGGTCACTACGGAGAAGTTTTGGTTCCAGAATCAAAGGGAACACCTGCCGTATCGCTTTGAGAATGAATGCCGCGTTCAAAGCAATTGGGAACTAGGAACTTGGAAATCTCAGACTTCCCAACTTCAGTGCATTCAAGATAACTGGGAACTCAGAAAGAAACAAGCTCTGACTGGGAAAAGTCGTTTCGAATGGTCATTCAACTCAGAAGTCCAACTCGGGAGGCAGGTAGCCAAGTGCTTAGAGCGTTGGGCCAGTCACTGAAAAGATGCCAGATCAAATCCCTGAGCTGCCAAGGTAAAAATCTGTCGTTCTGCCCCTGAACAAGGCAGTTGACCCACTGTTCCTAGGATGTCATTGTAAATAAGAATTTGTTCTTAACTGACTTGCCTAGTTAAATAAAAGAAACAGGGGCTCTTTTTGGAGCTCTGACTTTCTGACCTAAAGATCATTGACCTCATGATTTGACCTCATATTTTGTCTTGAAAGCACCATAAAACTCATGGTCTCTTCACCAGCTCATATCAATGTGAAGCCATCCAGGTTAGATGTGACAGCAAAGATGAGCTGTGCACTGTCGACCATGCTCGCTGACTTTGAGAAGCTCCGACGCGGCATGCTTCAAGCATACCCATCTCATTAGTGGTGGTGAGATAAGAGAGATTATGTCAGACTCATTTGCAATTGACTGCCCCATATTACAAGTATGTGATGGTGAGTTGAGAAGATAATCAGAAATACTGTTAGAATGTTTCTCTTTTGACTGCCATATCCCCAAATAAAAAAGTAAACATTGGCTATTAATTTTAAAAGAATTCACACGGGTGGGGTCACAAGAATTTTCAGATATCAAAATGGGGTCGTGGGCCAAAAGTTTGGGAACCCCTGTGCCCTCACCCTCACCCACCCACCTCCTCATGCACCCCCCTCCACCACCTCATCATGCACCCCCCTCCACCACCTCCTCATGCACCCCCCTCCACCACCTCCTCATGCACCCCCCTCCACCACCTCATCATGCACCCCCCTCCACCACATCCTCATGAACCCCCCTCCACCACATCCTCATGCACCCCCCTCCACCACCTCCTCATGCACCCCCCTCCACCACCTCATCATGCATCCCATCCACCACCTCCTCATGCACCCCCCTCCACCACCTCCTCATGCACCCCGCTCCACCACCTCCTCATGCACCCCCCTCCACCACCTCATCATGCACCCCCCTCCACCACCTCCTCATGCACCCCCCTCCACCACCTCCTCATGCACCCCCCTCCACCACCTCCTCATGCACCCCGCTCCACCACCTCCTCATGCACCCCCCTCCACCACCTCCTCATGCACCCTCCTCCACCACCTCCTCATGCACCCCCCTCCACCACCTCCTCATGCACCCCCCTCCACCACCTCATCATGCATCCCCCTCCACCACCTCCTCATGCACCCCCCTCTACCACCTCCTCATGCACCCCCTCCACCACCTCCTCATGCACCCCCCTCCACCACCTCCTCATGCACCCCCCTCCACCACCTCATCATGCACCCCCCTCCACCACCTCATCATGCATCCCATCCACCACCTCCTCATGCACCCCCCTCCACCACCTCCTCATGCACCCCGCTCCACCACCTCCTCATGCACCCCCCTCCACCACCTCATCATGCACCCCCCTCCACCACCTCCTCATGCACCCCGCTCCACCACCTCCTCATGCACCCCCCTCTACCACCTCCTCATGCACCCCCCTCCACCACCTCCTCATTCACCCCCTCCACCACCCCCTCCACCACCTCCTCATGCACCCCCCTCCACCACCTCCTCATGCACCCCCCCCCACCACCTCATCAAAATCAAGTCTGAACTTGTTCTGTCATCGGGGGGTTGTGTAAAACATTGTAGAAGAGTTTATTTAGAGCTTGAGGTGAACCCTAGATACACTGCTCACAATGCCTTGCCATGGCTCACACACTCACTCATAACACAGGCCCTAAATGGAAGGAGTTTGTTGTCATAGCAACAGTAAAATTAGATGACTTTACTGTCAGACATAATGTTTCATGGCTCAGCCTGGTGCCTTGCCTTCCGTCATGGCAACATAAAACGTTCTCTTCCGCTCCCCTTGACAACCGACACCTCAACAACGTCCAACTGGGAACACTGTCACACTAGTAACATTCCCTAGAATCTCTCTGAGCCACACCTTGACGAGCGCGTCACACTAGTAACATTCCCTAGAATCTCTCTGAGCCACACCTTGATGAGCCTGTCATAACAGTAACATTCCCTAGAATCTCTCTGAGCCACACCTTGATGAGCCTGTCATAACAGTAACATTCCCTAGAATCTCTCTGAGCCACACCTTGATGAGCCTGTCACACCAGTAACATTCCCTAAAATCTCTGTGAGCCACACCTTGATGAGCCTGTCACACCAGTAACAGTCCCTAAAATCTCTCTGAGCCACACCTTGATGAGCCTGTCACACCAGTAACATTCCCTAGAATCTCTCTGAGCCACACCTTGACAAGCCTGTCACACCAGTAACATTCCCTAGAATCTCCCTGAACCACACCTTGATGAGCCTGTCAAACCAGTAACATTCCCTAGAATCTCTCTGAGCCACACCTTGATGAGCCTGTCACACTAGTAACATTCCCTAGAATCTTTCTGAGCCACACCTTGACGAGCGCGTCACACTAGTAACATTCCCTAGAATCTTTCTGAGCCACACCTTGATGAGCCTGTCACACTAGTAACATTCCCTAGAATCTCCCTGAACCACACCTTGATGAGCCTGTCAAACCAGTAACATTCCCTAGAATCTCCCTGAACCACACCTTGATGAGCCTGTCACACCAGTAACATTCCCTAGAATCTCTCTAAGCCACACCTTGATGAGCCTGTCACAACGCGTAATATCTTAACCCCTCGCTTGCCTTGTTTAGCCACATTCTATTTCCAGAGGCTTTTCAGGAGTAGGAATATCTGCCATGCAGCTAAGAGGTGCTGGGGTCAATTTAAATTCATTACAGTCAATGTCAATATTGGTGCAACAACATGACAGGTAACTGCTGTTGAGTCACAGGGATACTGTCAGTTCAGGACGTAGATATATATTTAGAATGATCAGAGCAGCTTCTGTGTGTTTGACAGATACAGAGCTGTTGTTCTCTTGCCATTTTCACAGCAGCTCTGGGCCGGGAGCCATGGCAACGTGACAATGGTCATACCAGGAGGGGGGGGGGGCAGCTG
Source organism: Salvelinus alpinus (assembly GCF_045679555.1). Classification (NCBI taxonomy): domain Eukaryota; kingdom Metazoa; phylum Chordata; class Actinopteri; order Salmoniformes; family Salmonidae; genus Salvelinus; species Salvelinus alpinus. The sequence continues at coordinate 13,094,138 of NC_092093.1, read as the reverse complement.
TCTGTCAATCATTTAGACTGAAGAGACAGATCAGGGGATCACCACTTTGGCTTGTATTTTATGAACCTTTATTTAACTAGGCAAGTCAGTTAAGAACAAAATCTTATTTACAATGACGACCGACCCCGGCCAAAACCGGGCCAATTGTGCGCAGCCCTATGGGACTTTCAATCATGGCCAGATGTGATGCCGCCTGGATTCGAACCAGGGAGTGCAGCGACACCTCTTGCACAGAAATGCAGTGTCTCAGACCACTGCATTACTGAGGAACTGGTAACTACTGTACATGCTGCTGTTGGGATTAATGCTGTGTGTGTGTGTGTGTGTGTGTGTGTGTGTGTGTGTGTGTGTGTGTGTGTGTTGAGCATATGCTGATAACTCACCCTATGACTGAGTTCTGCATGTTCCCATCTTGGCATCACCATACCAACAGAAGACCCCCAACTAACACCGGATATAGGCATTTACCATGCAGTCAATGTAGATACTGTTCTATCAATCCATCTGCAGTTAACTACATGCATTCTAACTCTCATTTATCTTCAGTGTGATTGTTGCAGCAACCATTCCTGGAGATCGCAGTAGGAACTTAACTGTGTCTTAAAAACCACTGTAGAAACATAAGAGTTGCATACATGACTTGATTCGTAGTTACCCAATATGATCTCCTCCTCTCTTCCCCCTCCAGGAGAGAGCCCAGGGTTGAATGGGACCCACTATGCCGCCCAGTAAGAAGGTCAGGAGCCCCAACAGCGGATTGGTAGCCACCCGGGGTCTGAGTCCTTTCTACAGGGAGGCGGAGGCAACAGACCTGTCCCTGTCCCTGTCGGCCTCCTTCTCCAAGGCCGAGGACGAGGAGCTCACCAGCCTCTCCTGGCTCCACGAGAGCACCAACCTTCTCAACAGCTTCTCCCACTCGGGGCTCCGCTCCGTCTCCCCCCTGCAGGACCCTGATGGTCACCCCCTATCCCCCCTCTCCCCTTCCTCCTCCTCCCCCTCCCCCGATCCATGTGACTCCTCTTCCTACGACCTGGCCACGGGAGCCAATAGGAAGCCCCCGTATTCCTTCAGCTGCCTAATCTTCATGGCAATAGAGGATGCGCCATCCAAGAGGCTGCCGGTGAAAGATATCTATGGTTGGATCCTGGAGCATTTCCCGTATTTTGCTAGCGCCCCTACTGGCTGGAAGAACTCGGTGCGCCATAATCTGTCGCTCAATAAGTGTTTCAAGAAGGTGGACAAGGACAGGAGTCAGGTAAGGAGGAGAAGACACACCAACAGACACACCTCTCTCTCTCTCTCTCTCTCGCTCTCTCTCTCTCTCTCTCTCTCTCTCTCTCTCTCTCTCTCTCTCTCTCTCTCTCTCTCTCTCTCTCTCTCTCTCTCTCTCTCTCTCTCTCTCTCTCTCTCTCTCTCTCTCTCTCTCTCTCTCTCTCTCTCTCTCTCTCTCTCTCTCTCTCTCTCTCTCTCTCTCTCTCTCTCTCTCTCTCTCTCTCTCTCTCTCTCTCTCTCTCTCTCTTCCTCTCTCTCTCTCTCTCTCTCTTCCTCTCTCTCTCTCTCTTCCTCTCTCTCTCTCTCTTCCTCTCTCTTCCTCTTCCTCTTCCTCTTCCTCTCTCTCTTTCTCTGTCTCTTTCTCTGTGTCTCTCTGTCTCTCTCTCTCTGTCTCTCTCTCTGTCTCTCTCTCTCTGTCTCTCTCTCTGTCTCTCTCTCTCTCTCTCTCTCTCTCTCTCTTTGTCTCTCTCTCTCTCTCTCTTTGTCTCTCTCTCTCTAGCTCCATTTGTCTTTTGGGCTCTGGAGTATAGTTCGTTTGAGGTGCTTGAACACATTTCAAAAGCGGTTTTCAGTCAAATATGACCAGTATTTTGTATACAAATGTACAAAGAATTGCTTTATCAATAATTTATAATCTTGGCTTTTTAGTTGAAATTCTGAAGTTTTGAGTTTTCTGGAGGGAACAGCCTCTCGGTTTTCATTTCAATCTCGATATGGTCTCTTCTAAAGGTTTTTAAATAAAGAACTAATCATTATATATTATAATACTAACTAATCGTTCTCCTATTTCAGGAGCAGTTTAGCTATTTATAAAGAAAATCATTCCCTTGCCCAATTAATACTAAAAGTCGTAAGAACATTTATGTCAAACAACATCATATAATCTACCCATGGGGAAGTAAAAGGCTTATGTGTATACAAGCTGTAGCTTTGGATCAGGGGAGATTGCAATTTAGTTTCATTAGTTTCTCTATGAAATAGTTCAGACATGTGTGCACAGGACTAATTCTACATTAGACAACATTTGTTTTAGATGAAGTGTGCTGTGCCTGTATGTGGGTGTGTGTGTGTGTGCTTGTGTGTGTGTGCCTGCCCTTAAGTTACTCTGTCATCTGGGTCTTGACTACTACTGCACAGAGTTTGCCTTGTATACATATCTCCATAGTAAACAGGTTGCAGTTGACATAAAAGTATGCTGTTGCTGTGGTGATGGAAAACAGATTTGGCTATACTGACTGAGTGTGTGTGTTGGTGTGCGTGCGTATGTGTGTGTTTGAGCCTATCCTTGGATTTGTGCAAGGACACAATAATGTGTGTGTGTGTGTGTGTGTGTGTGTGTGTGTGTGTGTGTGTGTGTGTGTGTGTGTGTGTGTGTGTGTGTGGCAAGGACAAAGAGCTGTAGTTGGCAGGGACACACAGTCTTGTCTTTTTGTCACAGCAAACAATTTAAGACAGCTCATTAGTTAACCCTTCAAATCTGTCAAATACCTGCTCAGCCCAAACTGACTACCAACTGGTACAGGAACGGGACATAACGCTTTATGTAAAGCTGCCTGTGCACGGAAGGATACAATTCTGTTTTTCTAAAGACAGCTATTTTACTTGGTTTGTGTTCAATTATAGCCACTGTGTAGTTTTCAAGGAGAGACTAACGTCACTGTTGTATCAAACTATTTCCAAGGAGAAGCTGTTCTTCACGTATTTGTCTTTTAAACGCCTTTAACAACTTTCTAGAAGGCCCTTCTAGCCAATCAGAAACAAGTATTTAACAATTCTGTGGTATAAATGCCTTTTCTCTGCCTATTTATCTCCAGCTGAATTGAACACAGTATGGGTCGAGTAAGCATTTTTACATTGTATTATAGTTCACATTAACGTAAAACTTGTTGGGTGGGAAAATCTTCAAATTGGATTGGGGTTTAGCATAGTGAAAGAGTCTTGGTCGGTCTGAGGTCTAAGTCCTCTCTTGGCTTTTACTTGGAAGGAAAAAGCCTCTTTGCAAATGCACCAAATCATATTTTCATCACTTTAGAGAGGTGGAGATTATTATGACAATGGTCTATTTGTTCAAGTGATTGTGTTTCTGGGGCATCTGCAGGCTGTACTGACTGGGCTTACTGCAGAAGAAATGTGTGTGCATAAGTATGTGTGTGTGTGTGTGTTTGTGTGCGTGTGTGTGTGCTTGAGAATGCTGCTTGAGAAACAGAGCAGTCTAATGGTCTCAACGCTGTCTCAAGGTATTGGACCAGGCGGTTCTCAGATCTCTGGTTTGTGACTGGTTAAAGTTGTCTCATAGGGTCTGTTAGGGTGGGTCACAGCAGATGAAGAAAAACCAAAGTTCTCAATGCATCTTCGGTGTATTAAAGACAATGAGTTCCCTGTCTGTCTTTATAGTATGATACCGCTTAGAATCATCCATCTCCCTGGATCCCTGCTATGTGGTTGGTTGAAGAGGACTGAAGTATTAGGGTCAGAAACAGCAGGACTCTCTCTCTCTCTCTCTCTCTCTCTCTCTTCTCTCTCTTCTCTCTCTTCTCTCTCTTCTCTCTATGCCTTGAGACAATTGAGGCATGGATTGTGTATGTGTGCCATTCAGAGAATGAATGGGCAAGAAAAAATATTTAAGTTCCTTTGAACGGGGTATGGTAGTAGGTGCCAGTCGCAATGGTTTATGTCAAGAACTGCAACGCTGCTGGGTTTTTCACGATCAACAGTTTCCTGTGTGTATCATGAATGGTCCACCACCCAAAGGACATCCAGCCAACTTGACACAACTGTGGGAACAATTGGAGTCAACATGGGCCAGCCTCCCTGTGGAATGCTTTTGACACCTTGTAGAGTCCATGCCCCGATTAATTGAGGCTGTTCTGAGGGCAAAAGGTGGATGTGCAACTCAATATTATGAAGGTGTTCCTAATGTTTTGTCCACTCAGTGTATTTGTGCTCTCTGGTATTATAGTGTCTATTAAGAAGTGTGTAACCAAGTCAGACATGTTTTGTTACTTCTTTTAATGTTTTATCCTAGATGTGTAGTTAAGAAGAACTGTGCGTGTGTGAGACTGCGACGTCAAACAGTACATACATAAATATAATCAATCCCATCAAGGCAGGGCTTTCGGCTACCTTCCCAGAATGCTTTGTAAACACAGGGGAGATGGCGTGGAACCAGAATGGCTGGGTCGTACTGTAGGCACAGAAAACTGAGCACACACACACACACACACACACACACACACACACACACACACACACACACACACACACACACACACACACACACACACACACACACACACACACACACACACACACACAGAAAACACACACACACACACACAGAAAACACACACACACAGAAAACACATGCAGTCTATTCCAGGAACAAGGCTCTTTCCAAGACATCAAGAGAGGGAAAGAAAAACAGCGGTGACCAGCCAACCCACATTCAAAAAGCTTATGCTGTTGTTTTCATTTGAGGGATGTCAGAGTCTCCTTCAATGTAAACTAGTGGGACTATTTTCTGCTGGTAAATACAGCTCACTCATCCCCATTGGGCCAGCTGGCATGAAGGGCATCAGAAAATAAAGAATCCCCACTTCTGTCTTTGGCCATCTTCTCCACTGTGTCCACTTTGAACCAATCCTGAAGAAATAGAGATATGTATCTCTCACCTCCAGACCCTTCCGGATCATTCCCTATAGCTCTTAACTGTGGGGTTATTTCCATAAATCAGTGCCTTCAGAGTACATTTAGCCATGCTAAGAACATACTGTGGTTAGCAGTCCTTCCTGCCTCCCTTTTCCTTAAACCCTAATCTCTTGCTACAGTTGCTGGCACATCCTATTTCCTATATAGTGCACTGCTTATCACCAGGGCCTCTGGTCAAAAGTAGTGCACTATGTAGGGAATAGTGCCATTTGAGACCAGTGGCGATTTTAGCATGTAAAAAAACAACAACATGTGGGATGCATGCCAGCAAAGCCACTACACTACACAACACTAAACATACATGAACTGCACTATAATGGCAACAAACAGTGCCCACAAACTGTTAGGGCCTACATAAAGCTGTCCCAACAGCAGTCCCAACAGCAGTCCCAACACCTTACCACTGCTACACCTGGCTGTCAGCGGAGCCTTGTCTGGCAGCAAAACAGTTCATTCAGCCTCATTTACTTCCTTTTAAATAAACATGGCTGATATGGCTGACTTGCTTAAACAAATGTGCTTTCTACTGACAATTGAGATGTACAATTTATGGCATTAGGGGACGACAAGCGGATAAGAGGCAATCCGTAATTTCGAATAAGACATTAATGAGCGAGCTAGGATGGACGTAGAAAATATAACTATTTGTTTAACACATTTGATACGTACAGCGACAGAATTCAGAACATGGGTCGTTCTTACAGTGTTCTCCCTGTACACCAAGTCAGAACCGTAGGATAAATAAAGGGGGCATATAAGCAGGCAATGAAAGCTCTTACAATATTCAATGATTACTTTTCTCAAAAACAGGTTATAGACTACATGTGCACCACCAAGTCAGAACAGCAGGCGAAATTAAGAGGTGAAAATAGACCAAATTATTAGGGTGAGGCACATTGGCTACTAACAGCTTACTACGTAACATACACTTAGTATTACTTTCTTAGCTACAGTTTCAGTTGAATACATTCAGTTGGACAGCTGACTAGGTATCCCCCTTTCCCTTTCCCAGTATACATATCTCCCTGGAATATTACATCATTTATGCAGCAGCATACAAGACATTTTTGAACTCACCTTGTTGTGCTGTGCTCACTTGAATAGGAAGGTGGCGCGGTTGTCCTTTATGGGCAAATTTTGTTATCAAACTTTGTAATCAAAGTCTGCCATTCTCTGGATTTATGCTGCTTTCAAGACAACTGGGAACGTCATCATGAATCATGATGATGTCAGTGATCTTCAGGTTATAGCTCTAGAAAGAGGCCCGAGTTCTGGATTTACAATTCCGAGTTGGAGAAAGTTCAAAACGTATTTACCCAGTCGTAGCTCATTTGTCCAAGTTCCCAGTTGTCTTGAACTCACTAAAGTCAGATTTTGCAGTTCCGAGTTAACAGTTGTTTTGAGGCCGGCACAAATCATGCTTCATTGACAGTATGGCCAGTGTTGAATGTTTATAATTATAAACTAGGAAACGAGAACCTTAATCTCAGACTTGGGACCACACAGCCACTTCACTGAATAGCAGGCTAATGATTGCTTTGCAATGCTTGCAGTTAGCCACGGATTACTTCCAAACCACTCATTGTTGAATTTGCAATTTCCAACTTGTTGTGTAATGTTTATGTCCAATGGTCGTTGAGCACCGATACGTTTTATCTATAATTTTTCTTCATTATTTCTCTTCATATGACAAGGATTAAAAAGGATTTGCCAGTAGATTGTCAACTTGATTTATGATGATGACTGATAGCTAAGATTTTGAAAGTATGATGTTGACATGATCAGTCCAATCAAGGCTACGGTAGATATAATGTGATTTGACGTCATTTTATCTGTGGTCAATGACCTTGAGCCTTCTTGGATGGGCACTTCTAATGTAACTCTATGGCAGCACCCAAGGGGCTTGAATTTTCAAGCTCTACCCTTAGACTTGGCAGTGATGTAGTGTCCCCATGAGTGACAGAACACTGAGCCAATCATGGGCGGAATGCTCAACATTTTCTGCTGGCTCGCCCCACCACCACAGAAAGCGCTGAGCTAGGAGAAACACCTGCATTTTGGAGCTGTTTTACTCAAGAAAACAAAAAAGAGACCATGTTTGTCTGCAGCTTTATTAATTCAATGATATGTTTTTTTTTTACATTGTTGCAAACTTATATGTGACTCATATTAATGCCAAAATAACAGGCAAGCCCCCTCAATTTTTTATTTTATATATATTTTTTATTTATTTTTGCTAAAAATGTGGGTCTCAAAACAGGTGTGGCCCTGCCCTGAATGTCGGGTCACCACTGTTTGAGACGCAGACCTGGTGTTGTCTGGGTGAATTAGGATAAACCAGCTCCACATAATGGAATAATCCAGAAGGGAGGGTACTCAGAGCTGTGGAAGAAACCTCCAGTGGGCTTTAGAAAATGGTACCTTGACACGGTCTGGGAGAGGAGAAGACGAGAGGAGAGGAGGAGACGAGAGGAAGAGTGGAGAAGAGAGGAGGAGGTGGAGGAGAGGGAGAGGAGGAGGCGAGAGGAGAGGAGAAGAGAGGAGGAGACAATAGGAAAGGAGAGGGAGAGGACAGTGAGAGGAGAGGAGGAGACAATAGGAGAGGAGAGGAGAGGAGAGGAGAGGAGAGGAGAATGACCACGTGTTTTATTAGTTAGTACATCAATTGGATCATTATCCTGTCCAGCAAAGCATTCGAAATGTATGGAGTACTTTTGGGTGTCAGGGAAAACGTATGGAGTAGAAAGTACATTATTTTCTTCAAGAATGTAGTGAAGTAAAAGTAAAAGCGTGAAAAGCTGTCATCAAGGCAAAGTGTGGCTACTTTGAAGCATCTCAAATATAAAATAGATTTTGATTTGTTTAACACTTTTTTGGTAACTACATGATTCCCTATGTGTTTTTATATAGTTTTGATGTCTTCACTATTATTCCACAATGTAGAAAATAGTAAAAATAAAGATAACCCTGTAATGAGTAGTTATGTCCAACCTTTTTGACTGACACTGTTTATACAGTTGAAGTCGGAAGTTTACATACACTTAGGTTGGAGACAATAAAGCTAATCTTTCAACCACTCCACAAATTTCTCTTTAACAAACTATAGTTTTGGCAAGTCAATCGGGACATCTACCTTGTGCATGACACAAGTAATTTTTCCAACAATTGTTTACAGCCAGATTATTTCACTTATAATTCACTGTATCACAATTCCAGTGGGTCAGAAGTTTACATACACTAAGTTGACGGTGCCTTTAAAAGATTTGGAAAATTCCAGAAAATGATGTCATGGCTTTAGAAGCTTCTGATAGGCTAATTGACAGCATTTGAGTCAATTGGAGGTGTACCTGTGGATGTATTTCAAGGCCTACCTTCAAACCAGTGCCTCTTTGCTTGACATCATGGGGAAATCAAAAGATATCAGCAAAGACCTCAGAAAAGAAATGTAGACCTCCACAAGTCTGGTTCATCCTTGGGAGCAATTTCCAAACCCCTGAAGGTACCACATTCATCTGTACAAACAATGCTACGCAAGTATAAACACCATGGGATCACGCAGCCATCATACCGCTCAGGAAGGAGACACGTTCTGTCTCCTAGAGATGAATGTACTTTGGTGCGAAAAGTGCACATCAATCCCAGAACAACAGCAAAGGACCTTGTGAAAATGCTGGAGGGAACAGGTACAAAAGTATCTATATCCACAGTAAAATGAGCCCTATATCGACATAACCTGAAAGGCCACTCAGCAAGGAAGAAGCCACTTCTCCAAAACCGCCATAAAAAAGCCAGACTACGGTTTGCAACTGCACATGGGGACAAAGATCATACTTTTTGGAGAAATGTCCTCTGGTCTGATGAAACAAAAATATAACTGTTTGGCCATTTTTTGGTGGAAAAAGGGGGAGACTTGCAAGTCGAGGAACACCATCCCAACCGTGAAACACGGGGGTGGCAGCATCATGCATCATGTTGCTGCAGGAGAGACTGGTGCACTTCACAAAATGTCCTTTATGAGGACTGAAAATTATGTGGATATATTGAAGCAACATCTCAAGACATCAGTCAGGAAGTTAAAGCTTGGTCGCAAATGGGTCTTCCAAATGGACAATGACCCCAAGCATACTTCCAAAGTTGTGGCAAAATGGCTTAAGGACAACAAAGTCAAGGTATTGGAGTGGCCAATTCAAAGCCCTGACCTCAATCCTATAGAACATTTGTGGTCAGAACTTATTTAACTCATACTTATCTGTATGAGCAAGGAGGCCTATAAACATGACTCAGTTACACCAGCTGTGTCAGGAGGAATGGGCCAAAATTCACCCAACTTATTGTGGGAAGCTTGTGGAAGGCTACCCGAAACAATTTAAAGTTAAACAATTTAAAGGTAATGCTACCAAATACTAATTGAGTGTATGTAAACTTCTGACCCACTGGGAATGTGATGAAAGAAATAAAAGCTTAAATAAATAATTCTCTGCTATTATTCTGACATTTCACATTCTTAAAATAAAGTGTTGATCCTAACTGACCTAAGACAGGGAATTTTTACTAGGATTAAATCGCAGGAATTATGAAAAACTGTGTTTAAATGTATTTGGCTAAGGTGTCTGTAAACTTCCGACTTCAACTGTAGATACACAAACATGACATTGACATCATCTAATATCCAGTGACAGTATTCACAATGTTGTAGCTAGGCCTATACACATGGCCCAAAACAACGTTACCAAACCATTTGTTGCTTTGTATCTGCATCATTTAAAAACCGAAAAAGTCACAGTGTTGGGATTGATTATATTTATGTATGTACTGTTTTGATGTCGCAGTCTCGCGCGCACGCGCACACACACACACACACACACACACACACACACACACACACACACACACACACACACACACACATTTATTTCTTGTCACTCCTCTGTCGGACTCCCTCCTGTTGTTTCTATCTGACATCATGTGATCAAAGTGGGGAAGTATGTATTGATGTGCTGGTTTACGACACCCTTTTACGGCCCCTGTGGTATATGTGTGGCAATGGCGGAATAACATGAAAAACTTGTTAACTATGGTTGATGGTGACGGTCGTCTCTGCTCACTGTAACCAACAAAGTACTACGAAGTATTGCGCTGCATTGCTGTACATGACATTTCTCTCCTTCAGTGTAATCTAAAGTTGTCATGTGGGTAAGATCTGGTCTGTAGCACAACTGTTAAGAAAGTGAATGAGAAGAGGGTAGAGAGGCAGCTGAGAGAGAGGGAGAAAGAGATATATAGAGAGAAGAGAGAGAGCAAGAGAGAGAGAGAGATAGAAAGCGGAGGAGAGAGAGAGAGAGAGACGTGGGAGAGAGTGGACACAGCTTTTTTAATAGAACTAGGGGCAACAGAAAGACAGGAAATATGGAGAGCGTTGATCTGTGGTGCTGGACAGGGTTGGGGAGTAACTAATTACATGCAATCAGTTACAATATTTTTTGTATTTTTTGTTTTCAGTTATTTGTAATCTTTTTTATTTTTTGTAATCAGTTACGTTACCAGCTAAAATATTGTAATCAGATTACAGATACTTTTGAAAATCTAGATGATTACTTCTTGGATTACTTTTAAATATTTACGAAAAAATACATAAAATCAAATAGTTTGTGTCACATGCTTCCTGAACAACAGGTATAGACCAACACTGAAACTCTAACGGGCCCTTCCCAACAATGCAGAAAAAAAGAGAGAAATAGAGGAAACAATTGAAGAAATATTTATATAATAACACAAGAAATAAAATAGAAAAATAATGACACAATAATTACATTATGACATCTTTTTGTTTTCTCATTGACATTCCATTCATCATTGGAAAAAGGTGCAAGTTTAAGTTTGTTCCACCTGAGCGAGTCTGACCACAAGTCAGAGACCACTATGATGACACACCAAATGCGTTTGATGGATCCTTTTTGTATTCTAATGCCTCTTAAAGGGAAAGTAATCCGAAAGTAATCCGATTACGTTACTGAGTTTGGGTAATCCAAAATGTATGTTATTGATTACAATTCTGGACAGGTAACTAGTAACTGTAACGTATTACATTTGGAAAGTAAGCTACCCAACCCTGGTGCTGGATGTTGACTAAGTTTGGAATTGTGGTCTGGTGTCTCTGTGTTTACTTGTGGTCTGGTGTCTCTGTGTTTACTTGTGGTCTGGTGTCTATGTGTTTACTTGCGGTCTGGTGTCTCTGTGTTTACTTGTGGTCTGGTGTCTATGTGTTTACTTGCGGTCTGGTGTCTCTGTGTTTACTTGTGGTCTGGTGTCTCTATGTTTACTTGTGGTCTGGTGTCTATGTGTTTACTTGCGGTCTGGTGTCTCTGTGTTTACTTGTGGTCTGGTGTCTATGTGTTTATTTGTGGTCTGGTGTCTATGTGTTTACTTGTGGTCTGGTGTCTCTATGTTTACTTGTGGTCTGGTGTCTCTGTGTTTACTTACGGTCTGGTGTCTCTGTGTTTACTTGTGGTCTGGTTTGTCTATGTTTACTTGTGGTCTGGTGTCTCTGTGTTTACTTGTGGTCTGGTGTCTCTATGTTTACTTGTGGTCTGGTGTCTCTGTGTTTACTTGTGGTCTGGTGTCTCTGTGTTTACTTGTGGTCTGGTGTCTCTGTGTTTACTTGTGGTCTGGTTTGTCTCTGTGTTTACTTGTGGTCTGGTGTCTCTGTGTTTACTTGCGGTCTGGTGTCTCTGTGTTTACTTGTGGTCTGGTATGTCTCTGTGTTTACTTGTGGTCTGGTGTCTCTGTGTTTACTTGTGGTCTGGTGTCTCTGTGTTTACTTGTGGTCTGGTGTCTCTGTGTTTACTTGTGGTCTGGTGTCTCTGTGTTTACTTGTGGTCTGGTGTCTCTGTGTTTACTTGTGGTCTGGTTTGTCTATGTTTACTTGTGGTCTGGTTTGTCTCTGTGTTTACTTGTGGTCTGGTGTCTCTATGTTTACTTGTGGTCTGGTGTCTCTGTGTTTACTTGTGGTCTGGTATGTCTCTGTGTTTACTTGTGGTCTGGTTTGTCTATGTTTACTTGTGGTCTGGTGTCTCTATGTTTACTTGTGGTCTGGTTTGTCTCTTTGTTTACTTGCGGTCTGGTGTCTCTATGTTTACTTGTGGTCTGGTTTGTCTCTGTGTTTACTTGCGGTCTGGTGTCTCTGTGTTTACTTGTGGTCTGGTGTCTCTGTGTTTACTTGTGGTCTGGTGTCTCTGTGTTTACTTGTGGTCTGGTTTGTCTCTGTGTTCACTTGTGGTCTGGTGTCTCTGTGTTTACTTGTGGTCTGGTTTGTCTCTGTGTTTACTTGTGGTCTGGTTTGTCTCTGTGTTTACTTGTGGTCTGGTATGTCTCTGTGTTTACTTGTGGTCTGGTATGTCTCTGTGTTTACTTGTGGTCTGGTTTGTCTCTGTGTTTACTTGTGGTCTGGTATGTCTCTGTGTTTACTTGTGGTCTGGTGTCTCTATGTTTACTTGTGGTCTGGTTTGTCTCTGTGTTTACTTGTGGTCTGGTGTCTCTGTGTTTACTTGCGGTCTGGTTTGTCTCTGTGTTTACTTGCGGTCTGGTGTCTCTATGTTTACTTGGTCTGGTGTCTCTATGTTTACTTGTGGTCTGGTGTCTCTGTGTTTACTTGTGGTCAGGTGTCTCTGTGTTTACTTGTGGTCTGTTGTCTCTGTGTTTACTTGTGGTCTGGTTTGTCTCTGTGTTTACTTGTGGTCTGGTGTCTCTGTGTTTACTTGTGGTCTGGTGTCTCTGTGTTTACTTGTGGTCTGGTTTGTCTCTGTGTTTACTTGTGGTCTGGTGTCTCTATGTTTACTTGCGGTCTGGTGTCTCTGTGTTTACTTGCGGTCTGGTGTCTCTGTGTTTACTTGTGGTCTGGTGTCTCTGTGTTTACTTGTGGTCTGGTGTCTCTGTGTTTACTTGCGGTCTGGTGTCTCTGTGTTTACTTGTGGTCTGGTGTCTCTGTGTTTACTTGTGGTCTGGTGTCTCTGTGTTTACTTGTGGTCTGGTTTGTCTCTGTGTTTACTTGCGGTCTGGTGTCTCTATGTTTACTTGTGGTCTGGTGTCTCTATGTTTACTTGTGGTCTGGTGTCTCTGTGTTTACTTGTGGTCTGGTTTGTCTCTGTGTTTACTTGTGGTCTGGTGTCTCTATGTTTACTTGTGGTCTGGTGTCTCTGTGTTTACTTGTGGTTTGGTGTCTCTGTGTTTACTTGCGGTCTGGTGTCTCTGTGTTTACTTGTGGTCTGGTGTCTCTGTGTTTACTTGCGGTCTGGTGTCTCTGTGTTTACTTGCGGTCTGGTGTCTCTGTGTTTACTTGCGGTCTGGTGTCTCTCTGTGTTTACTTGCGGTCTGGTGTCTCTCTGTGTTTACTTGCGGTCTGGTGTCTGTGTTTACTTGTGGTCTGGTGTCTCTGTGTTTACTTGCGGTCTGGTGTCTCTGTGTTTACTTGTGGTCTGGTGTCTCTGTGTTTACTTGTGGTCTGGTGTCTCTGTGTTTACTTGCGGTCTGGTGTCTCTGTGTTTACTTGCGGTCTGGTGTCTCTGTGTTTACTTGCGGTCTGGTGTCTCTCTGTGTTTACTTGCGGTCTGGTGTCTGTGTTTACTTGTGGTCTGGTGTCTCTGTGTTTACTTGTGGTCTGGTGTCTCTGTGTTTACTTGCGGTCTGGTGTCTCTGTGTTTACTTGTGGTCTGGTGTCTCTGTGTTTACTTGTGGTCTGGTGTCTCTGTGTTTACTTGTGGTCTGGTTTGTCTCTGTGTTTACTTGCGGTCTGGTGTCTCTATGTTTACTTGTGGTCTGGTGTCTCTATGTTTACTTGTGGTCTGGTGTCTCTGTGTTTACTTGTGGTCTGGTTTGTCTCTGTGTTTACTTGTGGTCTGGTGTCTCTATGTTTACTTGTGGTCTGGTGTCTCTGTGTTTACTTGTGGTTTGGTGTCTCTGTGTTTACTTGCGGTCTGGTGTCTCTGTGTTTACTTGCGGTCTGGTGTCTCTGTGTTTACTTGCGGTCTGGTGTCTCTCTGTGTTTACTTGCGGTCTGGTGTCTGTGTTTACTTGTGGTCTGGTGTCTCTATGTGTTTACTTGTGGTCTGGTTTGTCTCTGTGTTTACTTGTGGTCTGGTGTCTCTGTGTTTACTTGTTGTCTGGTTTCTCTCTGTGTTTACTTGTGGTCTGGTTTGTCTCTGTGTTTACTTGTCGTGTGGTTTGTCTCTCTGTAGACTGGTTTCTGAGGGACAGTGGATGGTAGCCATACAGCCGTCGTCCAAATGGTCAAGATTCCTGTGTTTTCATGTTGTTAGCTAAATAATCCTCTTTCTTTTCTTCCTCATCTCCCTCCTCTGTCTCGCTCCCTCTCTCAGAGTATAGGTAAAGGCTCGTTGTGGTCCATAGATCCAGAATACAGACACAACCTGATCCAGGCCTTGAAGAAGACCCCGTACCACCCCTACTCCCCGGGACTGGTTACCCCCTTCACCTCTTCTCCCACCTCTCCTCAGGCATATCACAGGTAACTATACACCTCTCACTCTCTCTTTACTCATTCTATCCACTCATTTACTCCTCCTATGTAGCATTTCCCCCCTCCCTTGCTTTTCCCTCAGGCATATCACAGATAACCACACACCTTTCACAGTCTATCTCGCACATGTGCACGCACGTACACTACATGACCAAAAGTACAGTATGAGGACACCTGCTCGTCGAACATCTCATTCCAAAATCATGGGCATTAATATGGAGTTGGTGCCTCTCCTTTGCTGCTATAACTGCACTCTTCTGGGAAGATGTTGGAATATCGCTGCAGGAACCTGTACATCAATTCAGCCACGAGGGCATTAGTGAGGTAGGGGCGCTGATGTTGTGCGATTAGGCCTGGCTTGTAGTCGGCATTCCAGTTCATCCCAAAGGAGTTCGATGGGGTTGAGTTCAGGGCTCTGTGCAGGCCAGTCAAGTTCTTCCACACTGATCTCGAAAAAAACATTTCTGTATGGACCTCGCTTTGAGCACGGGGGCATTGTCATTCTGAAACAAGAAAGGGCCTTCTCCACACTGTGTCCACAAAGTTGGAAGCACAGAATCGTCTAGAATGTCATTGTATGCTGTAGTGTTAAGATTTCCCTCCACTGAAACTAAGGGGCCTAGCCTGAACCATGAAAAACAGCCCCAGACCATTATTCCCCATCCACCAAATTTTGCAGTTGGCAACTATGCATTCGAGCAGGCAGCGTTCTCCTGGCATCTGCCAAAGCGTGATTCATCACTCCAGAGAATATGTTTCCACTGCTCCAGAGTCCAATGGTGGTGAACTTTACACCACTCCAGCCGACGCTTGGCATTGCGCATGGTGATCTTAGGCTTGTGTGCAGCTGCTCGGCCATGGAAACCTGTTTCATGAAGCTCCCGACAAACACTTCTTGTGCTGATGTTGCTTCCAAAGACAGTTTGGAACTCGGTAGTGAGTGTTGCAACCGAGGACAGACAATTTTTACACGCTATGCGCATCAGCACTCAGCGGTCCCGTTCTGTGAGCTTGTGTGGCTTACCACTTTTTGGCTGAGCCATTGTTGCTCCTTAATGTATCCACTTCACAATAACAGCACTTACAGTACAGTTGACCGGGGCAGCTCCAGCAGGGCAGAAATTTGACGAACTGACTCGTTCATCCTATGACGGGCTGAGCTCTTCAGTAAGGCCATTCTACTGCCAAGGTTTGTCTATGGAGATTGCAAGGCTGTGTGCTCGATTTAATACACCTGTCAGCAACAGGTGTCCCTGAAATAGTCAAATCCACAATTTGAAGGGATGTCCACATACATTTGTATACAGTATAGTGCACGTACGCACACACACACACATACACACACACACACTTCCCCCATACACTCCCCTCGCACACTCCCCTCGCACACTCCCCTCGCACACTCCCCTCATACACTCCCCTCACACACTCCCCTCACACACTCCCCTCACACACTCCCATCACACACTCCCCTCACACACTCCCCTCATACACTCCCCTCATACACTCCCTTCACACACTCCCCTCACACACTCCCTTCACACACTCCCTTCACACGCTCCCCTCATACACTCCCTTCACACACTCCCCTCATACACTCCCTTCACACACTCCCCTCATACACTCCCTTCACACACTCCCCTCATACACTCCCTTCATACACTCCCCTCCCACGCTCCCCTCATACACTCCCCTCACACACTCCCTTCACACACTCCCCTCCCACGCTCCCCTCACACACTCCCCTCACACACTCCCTTCACACACTCCCCTCATACACTCCCCTCACACACTCCCTTCACACACTCCCTTCACACCCCCCTCACACACTCCCCTCACACACTCCCCTCACACACTCCCTTCACACACTCCCCTCATACACTCCCCTCACACACTCCCTTCACACACTCCCTTCACACACTCCCCTCCCACGCTCCCCTCACACACTCCCCTCACACACTCCCTTCACACACTCCCCTCATACACTCCCCTCACACACTCCCTTCACACACTCCCTTCACACCCCCCTCACACACTCCCCTCACACACTCCCTTCACACACTCCCTTCACACACTCCCCTCATACACTCCCCTCACACACTCCCATCACACACTCCCCTCACACACTCCCCTCATACACTCCCCTCATACACTCCCTTCACACACTCACCTCACACACTCCCTTCACACACTCCCTTCACACGCTCCCCTCATACACTCCCTTCACACACTCCCCTCATACACTCCCTTCACACACTCCCCTCATACACTCCCTTCACACACTCCCCTCATACACTCCCTTCATACACTCCCCTCCCACGCTCCCCTCATACACTCCCCTCCCACACTCCCCTCATACACTCCCTTCACACACTCCCCTCATACACTCCCCTCCCACACTCCCCTCATACACTCCCTTCATACACTCTTTCCCTCACTTTCCGCCCTCTTACTTCTCCTCCCTTCTGTTCTTTCTTCTCTCCCTCTCTTTTTGTCCCCCCAATTTATCCTCCAACCAATTCTCCCATTTCATCTGCACATTCTATTCCCTCCCTTCCTCCCCACATCCCCCTCTTTTTACCTGCCTCTATACTTCCCTGTTACCCCCACAACACCAACCCTCTCCCTCTCCTTTCCCTTCCTCTCCTGTTCTCTCTATCCCTCTTGTTTTCTCTCCTCTCTGGTCATCCCAGAGGGAATGTCAGAGGGAATCACGATTCATCTAGAGATTTTTTCCTCTCTCTTCTCTTCTCCTCCGACTCCCAGTCGGTGAGCCAGTCAGACAGTCGGTCGGCCAGTCAGACAGTCGGTCGGCCAGTCAGACAGTCGGTCGGCCAGTCAGACAGTCGGTCGGCCAGTCAGACAGTCGGTCGGCCAGTCAGACAGTCGGTCGGCCAGTCAGACAGCCTGTCGGCCAGTCAGACAGCCGGTCGGCCAGTCA
Organism: Salvelinus alpinus; assembly: GCF_045679555.1. Taxonomy (NCBI): domain Eukaryota; kingdom Metazoa; phylum Chordata; class Actinopteri; order Salmoniformes; family Salmonidae; genus Salvelinus; species Salvelinus alpinus. The sequence goes on along the minus strand of NC_092093.1, from coordinate 13,076,685 downwards.
GTCGGCCAGTCAGACAGCCTGTCGGCCAGTCAGACAGCCGGTCGGCCAGTCAGACAGTCGGTCGGCCAGTCAGACAGTCGGTCAGCCAGTCGGTCAGCCGGTCAGCCAGTCGGTCAGCCGGTCAGCCAGTCGGTCAGCCGGTCAGACGGTCGGTCAGCCGGTCAGACGGTCGGTCAGCCAGTCAGCCAGTCGGTAAGACAGTCGGTCAGCCTGTCAGACGGTCGGTCAGCCAGTCAGACGGTCGGTCAGCCAGTCAGACGGTCGGTCAGCCAGTCAGACGGTCGGTCAGCCAGTCAGACGGTCGGTCAGCCAGTCAGACGGTCGGTCAGCCAGTCAGACGGTCGGTCAGCCAGTCAGACGGTCGGTCAGCCAGTCAGACGGTCGGTCAGCCAGTCAGACGGTCGGTCAGCCAGTCAGACAGTCGGTCAGCCAGTCAGACAGTCGGTCAGCCAGTCGGTCAGCCAGTCAGACAGTCGGTCAGCCAGTCAGACAGTCGGTCAGCCAGTCAGACAGTCGGTCAGCCAGTCAGACAGTCGGTCAGCCAGTCAGACAGTCGGTCAGCCAGTCAGACGGTGGGCAGGTTGGCTCGCAGAACCACTGGACTGTGTAAGAGGGAATAGTTGGCTCGACGTAAAACGTAGAAGTGTAATTTCTAACAATGAGGGATGGGGAGGTAGAACAAATTGGACGATGGTAGAAAAAGGAAGATGTCCATTTCTCCACTACATTATACAGCATGGAAGAGGGGAATAAAGGTGAATACATTTCCTATTGAGACTTCATGCCTGGAAAGGACATACAGTTGAAGTTGGAAGTTTACATACACCTTAGCAAAATACATTTAAACTCAGTGTTTCACAATTCCTGACATTTAATCCAAATAAAATTGCCCTGTCTTAGATCCGTTAGGATCACCACTTTATTTAAAGAATGGGAAATGTCAGAATAATAGTAGAGAGAATTATTTATTTAAGCTTTTATTTCTTTCATCACATTCCCAGTGGGTCAGAAGTTTACATACACTCAATTAGTATTTGGTAGCATTGCCTTTAAATTGTTTAACTAGGTCAAACGTTTCAGGTAGCCTTCCACAAGGTTCACACAATAAGTTGGGTGAATTTTGTCCCATTCCTCCTGACAGAGCTAGTGTAACTGAGTCATGTTTATAGGCCTCCTTGCTTGCACATGCTTTTTCAGTTCTGCCCACACATTTTTTTACAGGATTGAGGTCAGGGCTTTGTGATGGCCACTCCAATACATTGACTTGTCCTTAAGCCATTTTGGCACAACTTTGAGAGTATGCTTGGGGTCATTGTCCATTTGGAAGACCCATTTGCGACCAAGCTTTACCTTCCTGACTGACGTCTTGAGATGTTGTTTCAATATATCCACATCATTTTCCTCCTCATGATGCCATCTATTTTGTGAAGTGCACCAGTCCTTCCTGCAGCAAAGCACCCCACAACATGATGCTGCTACCCCCGTGCTTCACGGTTGGGATGGTGTTCTTCGGCTTGCAAGCCTCCCCCTTTTTCCTCCAAACATGACGATGGTCATTATGGCCAAACAGTTCTATTTTTAGTTCCATCAGACCAGAGGACATTTCTCCAAAAAGTAAAACTTTGTCCCCATGTGCAGTTGCAAACTGTTGTCTGGCTTTTTTATGGCGGTTTTGGAGCAGTGGCTTCTTCTTTGCTGAGCGGCCTTTCAGGTTATGTCGATATAGGACTCGTTTAACTGTGGATATAGATACTTTTGTACCTGTTTCCTCCAGCATCTTCACAGGGTCCTTTGCTGTTGTTCTGGGATTGATTTGCACTTTTCACACCAAAGAACGCTTCTCCTTTCTGAGAGGTATGACGGCTGTGTGGTCCCATGGTCTTTATACTTGCGTAATATTGTTTGTACAGAAGAACGTGGTACCTTCAGGCGTTTGGAAATTGTTCCCAAGGATGAACCAGACTTGTGGAGGTCTACAATTGTCTTGGCTGATTTATTTTGATGTTCTCATGATGTCAAGCAAGGAGGCACTGAGTTTGAAGGTAGGCCTTGAAACACATCCACAGGTACACCTCCAATTGACTCAAATGCTGTCAATTAGCCTATCAGAAGCTTCTAAAGCCATGACATAATTTTCTGGAATTTTCCAAGCTGCTTATATGTAGAGTCAACTTAGTGTATGTAAACTTCTGACCCACTGGAATTGTGATACAGTGAATTGTAAGTGAAATATTCTGTCTGTAAATAATTGTTTACAATTGACTTGTGTCATGCACAAAGTAGATGTCCTAACCGACTTGCAAAAATTATAGTTTGTTAAATTAAGAAACGTGTCTTAATGACTCCAACCTAAGTGTATGTAAACTTACGACTTCAACTGTGTGTGGACAGGGTTATTGGAGAGGAGAGCAAGTAAAAAATTCTGTAGTCGGTAAACAGCATGTGAAGAACAGGCATGTCAGTGTCCTTCAGTGAGTGGTATTGAGACAGTATCAATGTCAGGTCAAGTATGATGGTCAATGTTAGGGTATAGCCAGGGTCTACAGTATGTCTGGTTGTTAGGGTATAGCCAGGCTCTACAGTATGTCTGGTTGTTAGGGTATAGCCAGGCTCTACAGTATGTCTGGTTGTTAGGGTATAGCCAGGCTCTACAGTATGTCTGGTTGTTAGGGTATAGGCAGGCTCTACAGTATGTCTGGTTGTTAGGGTATAGCCAGGCTCTACAGTATGTCTGGTTGTTAGGGTATAGAACATCCAGAACATTTAGGGGTTCTATGGGCAGAAAGAGGAAGTGAGAAAGGGTAGAGCATGCTGGGTATCTTTTCAGCAACCAGGCACATTCCTTCACACCCCATAGGCATCTGGATGGGGGAGAGGGGGAGGAGGGAAGAGGGAGTCTCGAGGGAAGTAGGGGGAGAGAGGGAGGACAAGGGCTGAACGACCGTCTGCCACGAGTTAGCTCCTCACGAACCGATTAATGCACTGGTTGCTAGGTGACGGGAACGCCTCCATGGCAACACATGGGCTGAGACTGGTGCAGCCTCACCACATAGCTATTTGTTGCCGAGAGAGAGAGAGAGAGAGAGAGAGAGAGAGAGAGAGAGAGAGAGAGAGAGAGAGAGAGAGAGAGAGAGAGAGAGAGAGAGAGAGAGAGAGAGAGAGAGAGAGAGAGAGAGAGAAAGAAGAGAGAGAGAGAGAGAGAGAGAGAGAGAGAGAGAGAGAGAGAGAGAGAGAGAGAGAGAGAGAGAGAGAGAGAGAGAGAGAGAGAGAGAGAGAGAGAGAGAATGAGAGAGAGAGAGAGAGAGAGAGAGAGAGAGAGAGAGAGAGAGACATAGAGAGAGAGAGAGAGAGAGAGAGAGAGAGAGAGAGAGAGAGAGAGAGAGAGAGAGAGAGAGAGAGAGAGAGAGAGAGAGAGAGAGAGAGAGAGAGAGAGAGAGAGAGAGAGAGAGAGAGACATCTGTGAACAAAATACTCATCTCCATCTTCTGTGTGTGTGAATATCTGTGAAGACGAATACGATCATTAGTTACTATCTGCTCCATTAGCAGCTTAATAATCTCGAGAGGTGTGTGACTGTATTCTCCTGCAATTGTGTGTGTGAGTTTGTGTGTGTGTGTGTGTGCAGTATGTGTCTGTTTGTCTATTTGTTATGTGTTTGTGCGCGTGTTCGCGACTGTGTTCGTCCATGTGTATGTGTGTGCATCCGTGCAAGCTCGTTTGTGTGTGTGTGTGTTGGGGGCCCGTCATGAGAAATCACCTCTGTGGACCACATCAGTTGGGCTGTAATTCTCTGTGGTAATCATAGGGATAGATTAATGACAATGCAAGGGCTTCCAGGAATATAATCACTGTAATCAGAATCAGTGGCTTATGGGCTAAAACCCCAGCTTTCATTTCAGTTTGTCTGGGTCTCAAAAAACCTCTATTCTCTATCTACAGTGTTTTCCCTAAGTACATGGAGTTTCCAGCCAAATAGAAACAGTAGCCAGCCAGGGAGTTCCAGGCTGGGGGGGTGACATGCCCCCTTGAAAAAAATATCAGAACAAGCTATTTTGGTACATTCTAATGCCTTTAATTCCATCTGAAATACACAGCTAAATTATTGAATACTTTAACAACTTTACCTCACAGAATGGTTAAATTCATTTTGGTATTGAGTAGAAAGACATGACTATACAAATAAAATGACTGAAAATGAAATCAGAGAGACAGTATGAATTCGGCTTGTTTTTAGTTGTTTTGGATATCGTCTAAGCCTATACAATCAGCACTATTTTCTAAGTAAGATAACCTTTTTTAACATTAAACCTTTAGACTAAAGTCATATTTACTGCAAGATAGGAATTGCTATAATGATGTTTGTTCTTCAAATTATGTATTTTATTGAGTTAGGGAACCAATGTGTCATTTTTTTATTTGGGTGAACTAACCCTTTAACAGTCAATCACTGTGGTTGGGATTGCCAGGGAATGGGGCAGGTTGTTTGTGAGTCACGGAGTTGATAGGGTTACAGACCTGTCAATCAATCACTGTGGGTGGGACTTTGAGGGAAGGCGGTAGATTAGTAACCTAGTCAGAAAAACGAGTCTAATCTACTCTTTCATTGTCATTTGTTTTGGCAAAAATCTAAGAAAAAGTTTGTGTTCTGTCAACATGGATTCACTGTTGAGAAACATTATACACTGAACAAAAATATAAATGCAACATGTAAAATGTTGGTCCCATGTTTCATGTGCTGAAATAAAAGATACCAGAAATATTCCGTTCACACAAAAAGTGTATTTATCTCAAATGCTGTGCACAAATGTGTTTACATCCCTGTTAGTGAGAATTTGTCCTTTGCCAAGATAATCCATCCACCTGAGGTGTGGCATATCAAGAAGCTGATTAAACATCATGATCATTACACAGGTGCACCTTGTGCTGGGGACAATGAACGGCCACTCTAAAATGTGCAGTTTTGTCACACAACACAATGCCACAGATGTCTCAAGTTTTGAGAGAGCGTGCAATTGGCATGCTGACTGCAGGAATGTCCACCAGAGTTGTTGCCAGATAATTTAATGTTCATTCCTCTACTATAAGCCACCTCAAACGTAATTTTAGAGGATTTAGCAGTACATCCAAACCACATGCATATCTGCATATCTGTATACCCAGTCATGTAAAATCCATAGATTAGGTCCTAATGAATTTATTTCAATTGACTGATTTCCTTAACAACACAAAACAGAAAACAACTACCCACAAACACAGGTGGTAAAAGGCTACCTAAGTATTTTTATTTTTATTTATTTCACCTTTATTTAACCAGGTAGGCTAGTTGAGAACAAGTTCTCATTTGCAACTGCGACCTGGCCAAGATAAAGCATAGCAGTGTGAACAGACAACACAGAGTTACACATGGAGTAAACAATAAACAAGTCAATAACATGGTAGAAAATAAAGAGAATCTATATACAATGTGTGCAAAAGGCATGAGGTAGGCAATAAATCGAATAATTACAATTTAGCAGATTAACACTGGAGTGATAAATCATCAGATGATCATGTGCAAGAAGAGATACTGGTGTGCAAAAGAGCAGAAAAGTAAATAAATAAAAGCAGTATGGGGGGTGAGGTAGGTAAATTGGGTGGGTAGTTTACAGATGGACTATGTACAGCTGCAGCGATCGGATAGCTGCTCGGATAGCAGATTTTTAAAGTTGTTGAGGGAGATAAAAGTCTCCAACTTCAGAGATTTTTGCAATTCGTTCCAGTCGCAGGCAGCAGAGAACTGGAAGGAAAGGCGTCCAAATGAGGTTTTGGCTTTAGGGATGATCAGTGAGATACACCTGCTGGAGCGCGTGCTGCGGGTGGGTGTAGCCATCGTGACCAGTGAACTGAGATAAGGCGGCACTTTACCTAGCATAGCCTTGTAGATGACCTGGAGCCAGTGGGTCTGACGACGAACATGTAGCGAGGGCCAGCCGACTAGGGCATACAGGTCGCAGTGGTGGGTCGTATAAGGTGCTTTAGTAACAAAACGAATGGCACTGTGATAAACTGCATCCAGTTTGCTGAGTAGAGTATTGGAAGCTATTTTGTAGATGACATCGCCGAAGTCGAGGATCGGTAGGATAGTCAGTTTTACTAGGGTAAGTTTGGCGGCGTGAGTGAAGGAGGCTTTGTTGCGGAATAGAAAGCCGATTCTTGATTTGATTTTGGATTGGAGATGTTTGATATGAGTCTGGAAGGAGAGTTTGCAGTCTAGCCAGACACCTAGGTACTTATAGATGTCCACATATTCTAGGTCGGAACCGTCCAGGGTGGTGATGCTAGTCGGGCGTGCGGGTGCAGGCAGCGAACGGTTGAAAAGCATGCATTTGGTTTTACTAGCGTTTAAGAGCAGTTGGAGGCCACGGAAGGAGTGTTGTATGGCATTGAAGCTCGTTTGGAGGTTAGATAGCACAGTGTCCAAGGAAGGGCCGGAAGTATATAGAATGGTGTCGTCTGCGTAGAGGTGGATCAGGGAATCGCCCGCAGCAAGAGCAACATCATTGATGTATACAGAGAAAAGAGTCGGCCCGAGAATTGAACCCTGTGGTACCCCCATAGAGACTGCCAGAGGACCGGACAACATGCCCTCCGATTTGACACACTGAACTCTGTCTGCAAAGTAGTTGGTGAACCAGGCAAGGCAGTCATTAGAAAAACCGAGGCTACTGAGTCTGCCGATAAGAATATGGTGATTGACAGAGTCGAAAGCCTTGGCCAGGTCGATGAAGACGGCTGCACAGTAATGTCTTTTATCGATGGCGGTTATGATATCGTTTAGTACCTTGAGCGTGGCTGAGGTGCACCCGTGACCGGCTCGGAAACCGGATTGCACAGCGGAGAAGGTACGGTGGGATTCGAGAATGTCAGTGATCTGTTTGTTGACTTGGCTTTCGAAGACCTTAGATAGGCAGGGCAGGATGGATATAGGTCTGTAACAGTTTGGGTCCAGGGTGTCTCCCCCTTTGAAGAGGGGGATGACCGCGGCAGCTTTCCAATCCTTGGGGATCTCAGATGATACGAAGGAGAGGTTGAACAGGCTGGTAATAGGGGGTGCGACAATGGCGGCGGACAGTTTCAGAAATAGGGGGTCCAGATTGTCAAGCCCAGCTGATTTGTATGGGTCCAGGTTTTCCAGCTCTTTCAGAACATCTGCTATCTGGATTTGGGTAAAGGAGAAGCTGGGGAGGCTTGGGCGAGTAGCAGCAGGGGGGGGGCGGGGCTGATGGCCAAGGTTGGAGTCGCCAGGAGGAAGGCATGGCCAGCCATTGAGAAATGCTTGTTGAAGTCTTCGATTATCACGGATTTATCGGTGGTGACCGTGTTACCTAGCCTCAGTGCAGTGGGCAGCTGGGAGGAGGTGCTCTTGTTCTCCATGGACTTTACAGTATCCCAGAACTTTTTGGAGTTAAATTTCTGCTTGAAAAAGCTGGCCTTTGCTTTCCTGACTGACTGCGTGTATTGGTTCCTGACTTCCCTGAACAGTTGCATATCGCGGGGGCTCTTTGATGCTATTGCAGTTCGCCACAGGATGTTTTTGTGCTGGTCGAGGGCAGTCAGGTCTGGAGTGAACCAAGGGCTATATCTGTTCTTGGTTCTGCATTTTTTGAACGGAGCATGCTTGTCTAATATGGTGAGGAAGTAACATTTAAAGAATGACCAGGCATCCTCAACTGACGGGATGAGGTCAATATCCTTCCAGGGTACCCGGGCCAGGTCGATTAGAAAGGCCTGCTCGCAGAAGTGTTTTAGGGAGCGTTTGACAGTGATGAGGGGTGGTCGTTTGACCGCGGACCCGTGGCGGATACAGGCAATGAGGCAGTGATCGCTGAGATCTTGATTGAAGACAGCAGAGGTGTATTTGGAGGGCAGGTTGGTCAGGATAATGTCTATTAGGGTGCCCATGTTTACGGATTTAGGGTTGTACCTGGTGGGTTCCTTGATGATTTGTGTGAGATTGAGGGCATCAAGCTTGGATTGTAGGACTGCCGGGGTGTTAAGCATATCCCAGTTTAGGTCACCTAACAGAACAAACTCTGAAGCTAGATGGGGAGCGATCAATTCACAGATGGTGTCCAGGGCACAGCTGGGAGCTGAGGGGGGTCGGTAGCAGGCGGCAACAGTGAGAGACTTATTTCTGGAGAGATGAATTTTTTTAATTAGAAGTTCGAACTGTTTGGGCATAGACCTGGAAAGTATGACAGAACTTTGCAGGCTATCTCTGCAGTAGATTGCAACTCCTCCCCCTTTGGCAGTTCTATCTTGACGGAAAGTGTTATAGTTGGGTATGGAAATCTCAGAATTTTTGGTGGCCTTCCTAAGCCAGGATTCGGACACGGCAAGGACATCAGGGTTGGCAGAGTGTGCTAAAGCGGTGAGTAAGGCAAACTTAGGGAGGAGGCTTCTGATGTTGACATGCATGAGGCCAAGGCTTTTTCGATCACAGAAGTCAACAAATGAGGGTGTCTGGGGACATGCAGGGCCTGGGTTTACCTCCACATCACCCGAGGAACAGAGGAGTAGTAGGATGAGGGTGCGGCTAAAGGCTATCAAAACTGGTCGCCTAGAGCGTTGGGGACAAAGAATAAAAGGAGCAGATTTATGGGCGTGGTAGAATAGATTCTGGGCATAATGTGCAGACAGGGGTATGGTGGGGCGCGGGTACAGCGGAGGCAAGCCCAGGCACTGGGTGATGATAAGAGAGGTTGTATCTCTGGACATGCTGGTCTCAATGGGTGAGGTCACCGCATGTGTGGGGGGTGGGACAAAGGAGGTATCAGAGGTACGGAGAGTGGAACTACAGGGTCCATTGCAAACCAAAACAATGATAATGATAACTAGCCTGAACAACAGTATGCAAGGCATATTGATATTTGAGAGAGACATACAATAAGGCATAAAGTGATTGCAGGTCTTGATTGGGAGAGCTAGCTAAAACAACAGGTAAGATAACAGCAGCAATAACAGGGTGCTAGTCTAACACAGCAACAACAGGTAAAAATGGCGACGACTAGGCAGAGAGGGTCGGATTAACTACACACAGATCCTGAGTTAAAGCACAGAGCCGACAGATAAAACACAAATAAACAGAATGGAGTACCGTGAATTAATGGACAGTCAAGCATGCATCAGTTATGTAGCCAAGTGATCATAGTGTCCAGGGGGCAGCCGTAGATGGAGCAGGGAGGCCTCCACTAAGCTAGCACGCGGCGTTTAAAGTTAGTAGCCCGGGGGGTGGTCTGCTCAGACGGAGGGGGTCTGCTCAGACGTGGTCGTGTCGACAGAGAATCCAAGCCGGATGGCGAAAGAGAGGTTGTGAATTGTAGAATTGTGTTTGCTAACTGGTGCTAGCTTCGTGGCAGTGGCGCTAGCTGCGCTAGCTGCAAGCTAGCTGTGAGGATCAGAAGTAGTGGCTCAGGGATTACGGCAGGAATCCGGCGTTGTTGTCGAGAGACAGTCCGATGCTGGTAAATTGGTGAGTAATATCCAGGCTAATAACAGGGCTGGTGTCTGTGCAGAAGGTAAAAGCTACTAGCAGCGGCAAAAAAATGGCTAAATTAGCTTGTAGCTGATTTAGACCAGTTGTGGTGGATTGGCAGGGCTCTGTGTCGGCAAAAAAAGGTCCAGTCCAATTGGCAAAAGAGGTATTGTAGCCCAAGAATTCGCTGGTAGACCTCTTCGGCTAGCCGGCAGATGGGCCTAGCTCGAGGCTAGCTCAAGGCTAACTGGTGCTTGCTTCGGGACAGAGGTGTTAGCCAGTAGTAGCCACTCGGTTGCAGCTAGCTAGCTGTGATGATACGGTGTAATTGTCCAGAGCTTGCGTCAGGAATCCGGTGATGTGGTAGAGAAAAAGCAGTCCTATATGCTCTGGGTTGATATCGCGCTTGCAGACTGGCAGGTATTGGCCCGGTATTGAAGCTGGCTGTGTCCGAGTTGAGGGTGAAGACCGCAGCAGTGGCTAACTGACTACTAGCTAGTAGCTAGTTATCTGGCTAGCTTCTGATTGGGGTTACGGTTCTAAAGTATAAAAAATAGCAGGTCCGTACCACATTGGGTGAGGCGGAATGTAGGAATGTATATTCAGTTCCTAGATGGAAAGTGAAATTAAAATATATACGAAATGTATACGAAAAATACGAAGACTATTTACACGGGACAAGACAACACAACACACGTCTGACTGCGACGCCATCTTGGATTCAGATGGTATGGTATGGTTCTCAATCAGAGACAACAATAGACAGGTGCCTCTGATTGAGAACCACACCCGGCCAAACACATAGAAATATAAAACATAGAACAAAAACATAGAATGCCCACCCCAACTCACGCCCTGAACAAACCAAAATAGAGACATAAAAAAGGAACTAAGGTCAGTGCATGACAATCTTCATCAAATGTTTTTATAATTTATCTGCAGATAATCGTCAAAAAGCAGTGGTATGCAAATTAGGTATGCAAATTAAAGAGCCAAATGAACGTCTCGCTAACCGATGCGATTCGGTTCCCAACGTTCACCTAAAAGATCTGTTAAAAAAGAGCCAATCGTTCGCGACCAACCCATCACTTGCCTACACTTACGAGTCACTTTAGCGGTCACCGGCATCTGGTGAGTGGCGCTGTTTTGCTGTTTTTTGTTTCAGCTAGCTTGCTGTTAGCTATCTCTTTAAAAATAATGACTGTGAAACATGGTTGCATTTATACTTTAGATGACAGGTTAGTGGGATGGTGATGAAATGCATTTACAATGGGAAGTGATAGCTAGTTTGTTAATTTCATTTTGGAATGAAATGGTTCTGCTTTTTATATAGTTCTGATTTTATGGGGCCTACTGGAGTGAATGGGCAGCTGATTCTTTAACATTATTTGATGCTGTGTGTGACTGCTGTTGCCTGTCTGTCAGCCGTGTCTACATTTGAAGTCGGAAGTTAACATACACTTAGGTTGGAGTCATTAAAACTCGTATTTCAACCACTCCACAAATTTCTTGTTAACAAACTATAGTTTCTGCAAGTCGGTCAGGACATCTACTTTGTACATCACACAAGTCATTTTTCCAACAATTGTTTACAACCAGATTATTTCACTTATAATTCACTGGATCACAATTCCAGTGGGTCAGAAGTTTACATACACTAAGTTGACTGTGCCTATAAACAGCTTGAAAAAAATCTAGAAAATGATGTCATGGCTTTAGAAGCTTCTGATAGGCTAATTGAATTTTTTTTAGTCATTTGGAGGTGTACCTGTGGATGTATTTCAAGGCCTACCTTCAAACTCAGTGCCTCTTTGCTTGACATCATGGGAAAATCAAAAGAAATCAGCCAAGACCTCAGAAAAAAATTGTAGAGCTCCACAAGTCTAGATCATTCTTGGGAGCAATTTCCAAACGCCTGAAGGTACCACGTTCATCTGTACAAACAACAGTACGCAAGTATAAACACCATGGGACCACACAGCCGTCCTACCACTCAGGAAGGAGATGCGTTCTGTCTCCTAGAGATGAACGTACTTTGGTGCGAAAAGTGCAAATCAATCCCAGAACAACAGCAAAGGACCTTGTGAAAATGCTGGAGGAAACAGGTACAAAAGTGTCTATATCCATAGTAAAACGAGTCCTATATCGACATAACCTGAAAGGCGGCTGCTCCAAAACCGCCATAAAAAAGCCAGACTACAGTTTGCAACTGCACATGGGGACAAAGATCGTACTTTTTGGAGAAATGTCCTCCGGTCTGATGAAACAAAAATAGAACTGTTTGGCCATAATGACCATTGTCATGGAGGAAAAAGGGGGAGGCTTGCAAGCCGAAGAACACCATCCCAACCGTGAAGCACGGGGGTAGCAGCATCATGTTGGGTGGTGCTTTGCGGCAGGAGGGACTGGTGCACTTCACAAAATAGATGGCATCATGAGGCAGGAAAATTATGTGGATATATTGAAGCAACATCTCAAGACATCAGTCAGGAAGTTAATAAAGCTTGGTCGCAAATGGGTCTTCCAAATGGACAATGACCCCAAACATTGTACCAAAGTTGTGGCAAAATGGCTTCAGGACAACCAAGTCAATGTATTGGAGTGGCCATCACAAGCCCTGACCTCAATCCTATAGAAAATGTGTGGGCATAACTGAAAAAGTGTGTGCGAGCAAGGAGGCCTACAAACATGACTCAGTTACACGAGCTGTCAGGAGGAATGGGCATAAAAAAGAACACAGGTGCAGAGAGGCGGGGCCGACGGACAGCACAGTGTTGCCCTGACACCGCTGGGTTTGTGACTGACAGGCGCCTGTCCTATCAATAGATCACTAGAAGATGTATATCGTTCATTCTAGCAGACAAGGCTAAAGACTTTTCTGACAAGCGAATTCAAAAGATGAAATGAACAGAATGCTAGTTATTTCATGAGGTGGAAAAGAGAAAACACTGTATATAAGGCAGTACTTTTGACCATGGCTCTGGTAATACGGTGCAGTTTCGGACGCACACTTTCTGTCTGTCTGAAGCAGCCTGCAGCAGAGCTTACATGACCAAATGATTAACCATCTCTCTCTCTCTCTCCTCCCTCTCTCTCCATCCCTCCCTCCTCTCTCTCTCTCTCGCTCTCTCTCTCTCCTCAGTCCTATACTTTGGCCAAGGAGTCCCTTCTTCAGAAAGAATGGAGTTCTCTTACAAGGTAGGATACCACTCAGCATTGCTTGTCTTTTTTGTGTGTCTGTATCTATCTCTCTCTCTTCCTCTCTCTCTCTCTCTCTCTCTCTCTCTCTCTCTCTCTCTCTCTCTCTCTCTCTCTCTCTCTCTCTCTCTCTCTCTCTCCCATCCTCCTCATCACTTCTCTCTCTTCACTTTCTCTCCCTCTCCTTGACTTCCTCTCCCTCTCTTCTGTCCCTTGTGGGCTGGCTGGCAGTTTAAATGGACATTCAATTCCAATCACAGTCTATTTTGAGAGTACAGTGGGACAGCGGTGCTCTAAATGGAGGGAAATGGATACATTAGATGCCTGGTCCGTGTCCTCCATCCCCTCCACCACCATGCCTTGACCGTGATAATGGAGTAATGGTCAAGGAGCCCATGTAGAGAGTGTCTGAGGGGCCCGGCCTCCCTACAGACCTGCCTGTGACTGATGGGTCTAGCGGATGGGAGGGAGGGGTGAGGAGTTAGAAAGGATGGATAAAGAAGTTGGGGCGATAGTGAACAGATAGCGAGGGAGAGAGAGAGGGAGGGTGATAAGGAAGAGAGACAGAGAGGTGAGATACAGTATAGTACAGTGGAGTCTACTCAGAGGAGGAAGGGGAGGACCATCCTCCTCAGTGAATTTTCATTCCACCAATTCTGTTGAAAAACGTTTCTTAAAACTTCTTAAGACTAGGGGGCACTATTTTCACATCCGGATGAAAAGTGTGCCCAAAGTAAACTGCCTGCTACTCAGGCCCAGAAGCTAGGATATGCATATAGAAAACACTCTAACGTTTCTAAAACTGTTAAACTTATGCCTGTGAGTATAACAGAACTTATTTGGCAGGCGAAACCCCGAGGACAAACCATCCAGGATTTGTTGTTGTTGTTGAGGTCACTCTCTTTTCAATGGGTTTTCTATGTGGATCTAGATTTCTAAGGCACTTGCTTGCAGTTCCTATCGCTTCCACTTGATGGCAATAGTCTTTAGAAATTGGTTGAGGTTTTTCCTTCGAGAAATGAAGAAGTAGCCATTTCCTTTCTGGGAGTCGAGCCAAGTGTACTGTTGTGGTTGGGGCGCACGATCTGAAAGCTCGCTCCACTTTGTTTTCGTCCGGTATTGAACACAGTTTATTCCGTCTTAAATTTTATCGATTATTTACGTTTAAATATACATAAAGTTGGATTAGGAAAGTTGTTTGAAATGTTTGGATCAAGTTTACAGGTAACTTATTAGATACTTTGTAGTCATGTTGCGCGAGTTGGAACCGGTGTATTTTCTGAATCAAACACGGCAAATAAATGGACATTTTGGAGATATAACGACGGAATTTATCGAACAAAAGGACCATTTGTGATGTTTAATGGGCATATTGGAGTGCCAACAGAAGAAGATCTTCAAAGGTGAGGCATGAATTATATCGTTATTTCTGACTATTGTGTCGCGCCTGGAGGGTTGAAATATGATATTCATGTGTTTGTTTGATGGGGTGCTGTCCTCAGATAATAGCATGGTGTGCTTTCGCCGTAAAGCCTTTTTGAAATCTGACACTGTGGCTGGATTAACAAGAAGTTCATCTTTAAACCGATGAATTATTATTATGAGTATTTCTGTTTTTGAATTTGGCGTGCTGCTATTTCACTGGGTGTTGTCAAATCAATGTAACGTTCTTCGTCAGGCGAAAGAGAGGAGGACCAAGATGCAGCGTGGTGAGTATTCATTTTAATCAGAATACTTAAACAGCAAACAAAACAATAAACCGACAAACGAACGAACAACGTAACAGTCCTGTATAGTGCACACAAACACACAGGAAACACAGTAACAGGAACAATCACCCACAACCCACAATGACAAAACAGGCTACCTAAATTAGGCTCCCAATCAGAGACAACGAAAAACACCTGCCTCTGATTGAGAACCATATCAGGCCAAACACATAGAAACAAAAAAACTAGACATACAACATAGAATGCCCACTCCTATCACACCCTGACCAAACAAAACATAGAAATATACAACGCAAACTATGGCCAGGGCGTGACAGTACCCCCCCCCCAAGGTGCGGACTCCGGCCGCAAAACCTAAACCTATAGGGGAGGGTCTGGGTGGGCATCTGTCCGCGGTGGCGGCTCTGGCGCGGGACGTGGACCCCCCTCCACCATTGTCATTTCCCGCTTCAGTTCAGTCGCCGCCGACCTTGGACTGGGAACCCTAATAAAGGGCCCCACTGGACTGAGGAGCGCCTCTGGACTGAGGGGCGCCTCCGGACTGAGGGGCAGCTCCGGACTGAAGGGCAGTTCCGGACTGAGGGGCAGCTCCGGACTGAAGGGTAGCTCCGGACTGAAGGGCAGCTCCGGACTGAAGGGCAGCTCAGGCGGCTCAGGCGCCTCTGGACTGGGACAAAGAAACAGACAAACTAGACATACAACATAGAATGCCCACTCCTATCACACCCTGACCAAACAAAACATAGAAACATACAACGCAAACTATGGCCAGGGCGTGACAATCAATCCCGTTAACGGGATTGGCGCGCGAAGGGATCTCTAAGAAGTTAAACGGAAACAAATGGAACGAAATGGGGATAAACATACCAGAATTTGTCCAAAAGAAACTCTCGTTTGCAACTGTTGATTACTAATGATTACACCCCAGATCAGCTAGATGCAGGCAAGAGTGTGCAAGTTGGTATTGAATGTGTCACCTACATTGTAAACTTTTATTCATAGGCTAGGTTGTAGCAACCTCATGATGGGTATTGGGAAAATGTAATTATCATGTAGTAGCCTAAACCTATCAATGTTACATTGAACTGGGTGAATGGAATATGAATGACAGTCTTCCAATATGCTGGAATAGAAAAATGCCATGCTCATGAGATAATTGTCCTCCCTCATCTTTAATGGCACTGACCGCCACTGGTATCGTAGTGGACAGAGGACAGACACTATTACCTAAATTAAATTCTGTTTAAAAAGTTTTATTTGCATGGAAAGTGTAAGAACTTACATTACGCTATCAGCTCACTCTCCCAGTCCCACAGCTCACTATCCCAGTCCCACAGCTCACTATCCCAGTCCCACAGCTCACTATCCCAGTCTCACAGCTCATTGTCCCAGTCCCACAGTTCACTGTCCCAGTCCCACAGCTCACTATCCCAGTCCCACAGCTCACTATCCCAGTCCCACAGCTCACTATCCTAGTCTCACAGCTCACTCTCCCAGTCCCACAGCTCACTATCCCAGTCCCACAGCTCACTATCCCAGTCTCACAGCTCACTATCCCAGTCCCACAGCTCACTATCCTAGTCTCACAGCTCACTATCCCAGTCCCACAGCTCACTGTCCCAGTCTCACAGCTCACTATCCCAGTCCCACAGCTCACTATCCCAGTCTCACAGCTCACTCTCCCAGTCCCACAGCTCACTATCCCAGTCCCACAGCTCACTATCCCAGTCTCACAGCTCACTATCCCAGTCCCACAGCTCACTATCCCAGTCCCACAGCTCACTCTCCCAGTCCCACAGCTCACTATCCCAGTCTCACAGCTCACTATCCCAGTCCCACAGCTCACTCTCCCAGTCCCACAGCTCACTATCCCAGTCCCACAGCTCACTATCCCAGTCCCACAGCTCACTGTCCCAGTCTCACAGCTCACTCTCCCAGTCCCACAGCTCACTATCCCAGTCCCACAGCTCACTATCCCAGTCCCACAGCTCACTATCCCAGTCCCACAGCTCACTCTCCCAGTCCCACAGCTCACTATCCCAGTCCCACAGCTCACTATCCCAGTCTCACAGCTCACTATCCCAGTCCCACAGCTCACTATCCTAGTCTCACAGCTCACTATCCCAGTCCCACAGCTCACTGTCCCAGTCCCACAGCTCACTATCCCAGTCCCACAGCTCACTGTCCCAGTCCCACAGCTCACTATCCCAGTCCCACAGCTCACTATGCCAGTCCCACAGCTCACTCTCCCAGTCCCACAGCTCACTGTCCCAGTCCCACAGCTCACTGTCCCAGTCCCACAGCTCACTATCCCAGTCTCACAGCTCACTATGCCGGTCCCACAGCTCACTATCCTAGTCTCACAGCTCACTATCCCAGTCCCACAGCTCACTATCCTAGTCTCACAGCTCACTATCCTAGTCTCACAGCTCACTATCCCAGTCCCACAGCTCACTATCCTAGTCTCACAGCTCACTCTCCCAGTCCCACAGCTCACTATCCTAGTCTCACAGCTCACTATCCCAGTCCCACAGCTCACTATCCCAGTCCCACAGCTCACTATCCTAGTCTCACAGCTCACTCTCCCAGTCCCACAGCTCACTATCCCAGTCCCACAGCTCACTATCCCAGTCTCACAGCTCACTATCCCAGTCCCACAGCTCACTATCCTAGTCTCACAGCTCACTCTCCCAGTCCCACAGCTCACTATCCCAGTCCCACAGCTCACTATCCCAGTCTCACAGCTCACTATCCCAGTCCCACAGCTCACTATCCCAGTCCCACAGCTCACTCTCCCAGTCCCACAGCTCACTATCCCAGTCTCACAGCTCACTATCCCAGTCCCACAGCTCACTCTCCCAGTCCCACAGCTCACTATCCCAGTCCCACAGCTCACTATCCCAGTCCCACAGCTCACTGTCCCAGTCTCACAGCTCACTCTCCCAGTCCCACAGCTCACTATCCCAGTCCCACAGCTCACTATCCCAGTCCCACAGCTCACTATCCCAGTCTCACAGCTCACTATCCCAGTCCCACAGCTCACTATCCCAGTCCCACAGCTCACTCTCCCAGTCCCACAGCTCACTATCCCAGTCTCACAGCTCACTATCCCAGTCCCACAGCTCACTCTCCCAGTCCCACAGCTCACTATCCCAGTCCCACAGCTCACTATCCCAGTCCCACAGCTCACTGTCCCAGTCTCAAAGCTCACTCTCCCAGTCCCACAGCTCACTATCCCAGTCCCACAGCTCACTATCCCAGTCCCACAGCTCACTATCCCAGTCTCACAGCTCACTATCCCAGTCCCACAGCTCACTATCCCAGTCCCACAGCTCACTCTCCCAGTCCCACAGCTCACTATCCCAGTCTCACAGCTCACTATCCCAGTCCCACAGCTCACTCTCCCAGTCCCACAGCTCACTATCCCAGTCCCACAGCTCACTATCCCAGTCCCACAGCTCACTGTCCCAGTCCCACAGCTCACTATCCCAGTCCCACAGCTCACTATCCCAGTCCCACAGCTCACTCTCCCAGTCCCACAGCTCACTATCCCAGTCCCACAGCTCACTATCCCAGTCTCACAGCTCACTATCCCAGTCCCACAGCTCACTATCCTAGTCTCACAGCTCACTATCCCAGTCCCACAGCTCACTCTCCCAGTCCCACAGCTCACTATCCCAGTCCCACAGCTCACTATCCCAGTCCCACAGCTCACTATCCCAGTCCCACAGCTCACTCTCCCAGTCCCACAGCTCACTATCCCAGTCTCACAGCTCACTATCCCAGTCCCACAGCTCACTGTCCCAGTCCCACAGCTCACTATCCCAGTCCCACAGCTCACTATCCCAGTCCCACAGCTCACTCTCCCAGTCCCACAGCTCACTGTCCCAGTCCCACAGCTCACTATCCATGTCCCACAGCTCACTATGCCAGTCCCACAGCTCACTCTCCCAGTCCCACAGCTCACTGTCCCAGTCCCACAGCTCACTGTCCCAGTCCCACAGCTCACTATCCCAGTCTCACAGCTCACTATGCCGGTCCCACAGCTCACTATCCTAGTCTCACAGCTCACTATCCCAGTCCCACAGCTCACTATCCTAGTCTCACAGCTCACTATCCTAGTCTCACAGCTCACTACCCCAGTCCCACAGCTCACTATCCTAGTCTCACAGCACACTCTCCCAGTCCCACAGCTCACTATCCTAGTCTCACAGCTCACTATCCTAGTCTCACAGCTCACTATCCCAGTCCCACAGCTCACTATCCCAGTCCCACAGCTCACTATCCTAGTCTCACAGCTCACTCTCCCAGTCCCACAGCTCACTATCCCAGTCCCACAGCTCACTATCCCAGTCTCACAGCTCACTATCCCAGTCCCACAGCTCACTATCCTAGTCTCACAGCTCACTATCCCAGTCCCACAGCTCACTGTCCCAGTCTCACAGCTCACTATCCCAGTCCCACAGCTCACTATCCCAGTCTCACAGCTCACTCTCCCAGTCCCACAGCTCACTATCCCAGTCCCACAGCTCACTATCCCAGTCTCACAGCTCACTATCCCAGTCCCACAGCTCACTATCCCCGTCCCACAGCTCACTCTCCCAGTCCCACAGCTCACTATCCCAGTCTCACAGCTCACTATCCCAGTCCCACAGCTCACTCTCCCAGTCCCACAGCTCACTATCCCAGTCCCACAGCTCACTGTCCCAGTCCCACAGCTCACTGTCCCAGTCTCACAGCTCACTCTCCCAGTCCCACAGCTCACTATCCCAGTCCCACAGCTCACTATCCCAGTCCCACAGCTCACTATCCCAGTCCCACAGCTCACTCTCCCAGTCCCACAGCTCACTATCCCAGTCCCACAGCTCACTATCCCAGTCTCACAGCTCACTATCCCAGTCCCACAGCTCACTATCCTAGTCTCACAGCTCACTATCCCAGTCCCACAGCTCACTGTCCCAGTCCCACAGCTCACTATCCCAGTCCCACAGCTCACTATCCCAGTCCCACAGCTCACTCTCCCAGTCCCACAGCTCACTATCCCAGTCCCACAGCTCACTGTCCCAGTCCCACAGCTCACTCTCCCAGTCCCACAGCTCACTATGCCAGTCCCACAGCTCACTCTCCCAGTCCCACAGCTCACTGTCCCAGTCCCACAGCTCACTGTCCCAGTCCCACAGCTCACTATCCCAGTCTCACAGCTCACTATGCCGGTCCCACAGCTCACTATCCTAGTCTCACAGCTCACTATCCCAGTCCCACAGCTCACTATCCTAGTCTCACAGCTCACTATCCTAGTCTCACAGCTCACTATCCCAGTCCCACAGCTCACTATCCTAGTCTCACAGCTCACTCTCCCAGTCCCACAGCTCACTATCCTAGTCTCACAGCTCACTATCCTAGTCTCACAGCTCACTATCCCAGTCCCACAGCTCACTATCCCAGTCCCACAGCTCACTATCCCAGTCTCACAGCTCACTATCCCAGTCCCACAGCTCACTATCCTAGTCTCACAGCTCACTATCCCAGTCCCACAGCTCACTGTCCCAGTCCCACAGCTCACTATCCCAGTCCCACAGCTCACTCTCCCAGTCCCACAGCTCACTCTCCCAGTCCCACAGCTCACTATCCCAGTCCCACAGCTCACTGTCCCAGTCCCACAGCTCACTATCCCAGTCCCACAGCTCACTATGCCAGTCCCACAGCTCACTCTCCCAGTCCCACAGCTCACTGTCCCAGTCCCACAGCTCACTGTCCCAGTCCCACAGCTCACTATCCCAGTCTCACAGCTCACTATGCCGGTCCCACAGCTCACTATCCTAGTCTCACAGCTCACTATCCCAGTCCCACAGCTCACTATCCTAGTCTCACAGCTCACTATCCTAGTCTCACAGCTCACTATCCCAGTCCCACAGCTCACTATCCTAGTCTCACAGCTCACTCTCCCAGTCCCACAGCTCACTATCCTAGTCTCACAGCTCACTATCCTAGTCTCACAGCTCACTATCCCAGTCCCACAGCTCACTATCCCAGTCCCACAGCTCACTCTCCCAGTCCCACAGCTCACTGTCCCAGTCCCACAGCTCATTGTCCCGGTCCCACAGCTCACAATCCCAGTCTCACAGCTCACTGTCCCAGTCCCACAGCTCATTGTCCCGGTCCCACACCTCACTATCCCGGTCCCACAGCTCACTATCCCGGTCCCACAGCTCACAATCCTGGTCCCACAGCTCACTCTCCCAGTCCCACAGCTCACAGCCTTGGCCTATTGGAAGTGTCTATGCTGTAATAATGTAATGTCTCTGCATCTCCTCCATTCTAGCCTTGCTCTCCAAGCTTATACAGTGTAGGTGACGAGTGACTGTAAGTTGAGTAACAACCCATTGTAAACCATAAGTGTAAATTAAAATAAAGTTGTACATTCCATAAGACATAAACATTATGACACCTTCTTCTTCCCTAGTCCTTTTCAGCTGCAGCATACTGTATATAGGAGTTAGAGTTCTGTGTTTTATATAGGGTTTCTGTGTTTGGGAGTTCTGTGTTTTATATAGGGGTTCTGTGTTTGGGAGTTCTGTGTTTTATATAGGGGTTCTGTGTTTGGGAGTTCTGTGTTTTATATAGGGGTTCTGTGTTTGGGAGTTCTGTGTTTTATATAAGAATTCTGTGTTCTGTGAGTTCTCTGTTTTATATAGGAGTTCTGTGTTCTGTGAGTTCTCTGTTTTATATAGGAGTTCTGTGTTCTGTGAGTTCTCTGTTTTATATAGGAGTTCTGTGTTCTGTGAGTTTTGTGTTTTATATAGGGGTTTTGTGAGTTCTGTGTTTTATATAGGAGTTCTGCGTTCTGTGAGTTCTGTGTTTTATATAAGAATTCTGTGTTCTGTGAGTTCTCTGTTTTATATAGGAGTTCTGTGTTCTGTGAGTTCTCTGTTTTATATAGGAGTTCTGTGTTCTGTGAGTTCTCTCTTTTATATAGGAGTTCTGTGTTCTGTGAGTTTTGTGTTTTATATAGGAGTTTTGTGAGTTCTGTGTTTTATATAGGAGTTCTGCGTTCTGTGAGTTCTGTGTTTTATATAAGAATTCTGTGTTCTGTGAGTTCTCTGTTTTATATAGGAGTTCTGTGTTCTGTGAGTTCTCTGTTTTATATAGGAGTTCTGTGTTCTGTGAGTTCTCTGTTTCATATAGGAGTTCTGTGTTCTGTGAGTTCTGTGTTTTATATAGGAGTTTTGTGAGTTCTGTGTTTTATATAGGAGTTCTGCATTCTGTGAGTTCTGTGTTTTATATAAGAATTCTGTGTTCTGTGAGTTCTCTGTTTTATATAGGAGTTCTGTGTTCTGTGAGTTCTCTGTTTTATATAGGAGTTCTGTGTTCTGTGAGTTCTCTGTTTTATATCGGAGTTCTGTGTTCTGTGAGTTCTCTGTTTTATATAGGAGTTCTGTGTTCTGTGAGTTCTGTGTTTTATATAGGAGTTTTGTGAGTTCTGTGTTTTATATAGGAGTTCTGTGTTCTGTGAGTTCTGTGTTTTATATAGGAGTTTTGTGAGTTCTGTGTTTTATATAGGAGTTCTGTGTTCTGTGAGTTCTGTGTTTTCCTGGCAGCAGAAGTGTTTTGACTGAGAGAGAGGCCACTTTGAAATGGTTGCTTTTCCAAGGTCCGCTGGGAATGAACTTTAACCCTGAAATCTGGACACTGCGTCTGATCCCTTTTGGCTGCAGGCTCACACAAGCACACACACACACACGCACGCACGCACGCACACAGGCAGACAGAAACACACACACACAAGCAGGCAAAGCGCACACACACACACACACACCACACAGACAGAAACACACACACACAAGCAGGCAAAGGACTCACTCACTCACACACGCACACACACACACACACACACACACGCTCACACACAGCAGAGCCATGTGGAACAAATTTAAGAGTCTGAACATAAAGCACATGAAGGAACCCTCCTAGTCATCTCTCTCTGGCTGTAGCTGACCTGAAAAGCAGAGTCACACACACACACACACACTAACACACACTAACACACACTAACACACACACACTCTCTTTTCAGTTTTCTTGTATGCCCTATTCTCTGTCTTGGTATCTTGTCCAGAACTACTTGTCAGTGCTGTGAAAGTGGGGTGTTTTCTCTCTCTTCTTGATAATGACAGGGCGTAAAGATAAAGTGTGTTTTCTCCCATCTCAGTTTACAGCATGCTTCTCAGGATTTATACATGCGGAGACCAACCAGCTCTCACAGTTTCACGTCAGAATTAGACGTTAATCCATTTTTCTCAAACGTCAAATTTCGAAGTAGTTTCACACATCACAGTTTGAAGTGTTTAACCCCCGAAGGTCAATGTTAGCATAATCTAATTAGCATAATACGGGAAAAAACATTTTAAAAAGTCATAAAGTATACTCTAAAATGGAGTAACTACTTTGTTTCCCTCATCAAAATATCATATTTACTTAATTAAGTATTCAGACCCTTTACTCAGTACTTTGTTAAAGCAGCTTTGGAAGCAATTATAGCCTCGAGTCGTCTTGGGTATGACACCACAAGCTTTGCACATCTGTATTTGGGGAGTTTCTCCCATTCTTCTATGCAGATCCTCTCAAGCTCTGTCAGGTTGGATGGGGAGCATCGCTGCAAAGCTATTTTCGATCGGGTACTAGTCTGGGCTCTGGCTGGGCCACTCATGCACATTCAGAGACTTGTCCCAAGCCCCTCCTGCGTTGTCTTGGCTGTGTGCTTAGGGTTGTTGTCCTGTTGGAAGGTGAACCTTCACCCCAGTCTGAGGTCCTGAGCGCTCTGGAGCAGGTTTTCATCAAGGATCTCTCTGTACTTTGCTCCGTTCATCTTTCCCTCGATCGTGACTTGTCTCCCAGTCCCTGCCATTAAAAAAGATCCCCACAGAATGATCCTGCCACCACCATGCTTCACCGTAGGGATGGTGCCATGTTTCCTCCAGACAGGACACATGGCATTCAGGCCAAAGAGTTCAATCTTGGTTTCATCAGACCAGAGAATCTTGTTTCTCATGGTCTGAGAGTCCTTTAGGTGCCTTTTGGCAAACTCCAAGCGGGCTGTCATGTGCCTTTTACTGAGGAGTGGCTTCCATCTGGCCACTCTACCATAAAGGCCTGATTGGTGGAGTGCTGCAGACATGGTTGTCCTTCTGGAAGGTTCTCCCATCTCCACAGAGGAACTCTAGTGCTCTGTCAGAGTGACCATCGGGTTCTTGGTCACCTCCCTGACCAAGGCCTTTCTCCCCTGATTACTCAGTTTGGCCGGGCGGCCAGCTCTAGGAAGAGTCTTGGTGGTTCCAAACTTCTTCCATTTAAGAATGATAGAGGCCACTGTGTTCTTTGGGACCTTCAATGCTGCAGAATTTTTTTGGTACCTTACCCAGATCTGTGTCTTGACACAATCCTGTTTCCGAGCTCTACGGACAACTCCTTCGACCTAATGGCTTGGTTTTTGCTTTGACATGCACTGTCAACTGGGTTCCCAAGGGCTCCAGAGTGGCACAGTGGTCTAAGGCACTGCATCTCAGAGCAAAGAGGCGCCACTACAGTCCTTGGTTTGAATCCAGGCTGTTTCACATCCGGCTGTGATTGGGAGTCCCATAGGGCGGCACACAATTTGCACAGCGTCGTCCGGGTTTGGCTGGGGTAGGCGTTCATTGTAAGTAAGAATTTTCCTAGTTAAATAAAGATTATTTTTTAAACTGTGGGACCTTATAAAGACAGTTGGGTGTGCCTTTCTAAAGCATGTCCAATCAATTGAATTCACCACAGGTGGACTCCAATCAAGTCTTTATTTAACTAGGCAAGTCAGTTAAGAACAAATTCTTAATTTCAATGACGGCCTAGGAACAGTGGGTTAACTGCCTGTTCAGGGGCAGAACGACAGATTTTTACCTTGTCAGCTCGGGGATTCAATCTTGCAACCTTTCAGTTACTAGTCCAACGCTCTAACCACTAGGATACCTGCCTTATTGTGTGTAGATTGATGAGCAAAATAAATAATGTAATCCATTTTGGAATGAGGCTGTAACGTAACAAAATGTGAAAAATTTTAAGGGGTCAGAATAATTTCAGAATGTTTAGTTTGGACTGTTTAGTGCCAGAAATAGGGGGTTAAAAACCTGTTTTTTAAAAAGTGTGTATATATTTGATCATATCTGCCGTGAATCTGTTATTCAATGAGTTTGTGTGGGCTAATAGTCCTGTCCTGCTAAGCATTCAAAATGTAATGAGTACTTTTGGGTGTAAGGGAAAATGTATGGAGTAAAAAGTATATTCTTTTCTTTCGGGAATGTAGTGAAGTAAAAGTTGTGAAAAAGATACCCAAAAAACAACTTAAGTAGTGATTTAAAATGTTTTTACAGAAATACTTTAGGCCAGGCAAAGCAGCGCCAGAGTTAGGGTTAGGCCAGGCAGAGCAGCGCCAGGGTTAGGCCATGCCAGGGTTAGGGTTAGGCCAGGCCAGGGCAGGGTAGGGCATACTGTGTCTATCTAGTGTAAACAGATCTGTCTGGCAGCCTCCCAAATAGCACCCTATTCCCTATATTCTCCCAAATAGCACCCTATTCCCTATATTTGTCACGCCCTGACCTTAGAGATCCTTTTTATGTCTCTATTTTGGTTTGGTCAGGGTGTCAGTTGGGGTGAGTATTCTATGTTCTATTATTTGTATTTCTATGTTTTGGCCGGTTAGGGTTCTCAATCAGGGACAGCTGTCTATCGTTGTCGCTGATTGAGAACCATACTTAGGTAGCCCTTTTTCCCACCTGTCTTTGTGGGAAGTGGACTTCGTTTATGGCACATAGTCTTTAGCTTCACGGTTTGTTTTGTAGTGTTTATTGTTTTGTCGGCGTATTCACTTAAATAAAGAAATATGTACGCTCACAACGCTGCACCTTGGTCTACTTCTTTTGACGGCCGTGACAGAACTTCCCACCACCAACGGACCAAGCAGCGTGGTAAGGAGGAGCAGCGTGTTCAGGATTCATGGACTTGTGAGGAAATCCTGGACGGTAAGGGACCCTGGAGGCAGGCTGGGGAGTATCGCCGTCCACGGGAGGAACTAGAGGCAGCGAAAGCAGAGCGGAAGCGTTACGAGGGAACACAGCTAGCAAGGAAGCCCGAGAGGCAGCCCCCAACAATTTTTTGGGGGTGGGGGCACACGGGGAGTTTGGCTGAGTCAGGTTGGAGACCTGAGCCAACTCCCCGTGCTTACCGTGGCGAGCGTCGAGACCTCCAGTGCGCCTCCACGGCCCAGTGTATCCGGTGCCTCTGCCAAGGACAGGGCCTCCGGTATGTCTCTCCAGCCTGATGAGTCCTGTGCCTGCACCCAGAACTAATCCTCCTGTATGTCTCCCCAGCCTGGTGAGCCCTGTGGCAGATCCACGTACCAGACTGCCCATACGTCTCCTCACTCCAGTGATGATCCATGGCAAGAAGCCTCCAGTGATGATCCATGGCATGAAGCCTCCAGTGATGATCCATGGCAAGAAGCCTCTAGTGATGATCCATGACACGAAGCCTTCAGTGATGATCCTGGAGGCTTCCTCCAGTGATGATCCATGGCAAGAAGCCTCCAGTGATGATCCATGGCACGAAGCCTCCAGTGATGATCCATGGCAAGAAGCCTCCAGTGATGATCCATGGCACGAAGCCTCCAGTGATGATCCATGGCAAGAAGCCTCCAGTGATGATCCATGGCACAAAGCCTCCAGTGATGAGTCATGGCACGAAGCCTCCAACGAAGGTCTCCAGTCCGGAGCCTCCAGCGACGGTCCCCAGTCCGGAGCCTCCAGCGACGGTCCCCAGTCCGGAGCCTCCAGCGACGGTCCCCAGTCCGAAGCCTCCAGCGACGTTCTCCAGTCCGGAGCCCCCAGCGACGGTCTCCAGTCCGAAGCCCCCAGCGACGGTCTCCAGTCCGGAGCCCCCAGCGACGGTGCCCAGTCCGGGGCCCGCAACGAGGGTGCCCAGTCCGGGGCCAGCAACGTGGGTAGCACCCTATTCCCTATATTATCCTAAATAGCACACTATTCCCTATATTCTCCCAAATAGCACCCTGTTCCCTATATTATCCTAAATAGCACCCTATTCCCTATATTATCCTAAATAGCACCCTATTCCCTATATTATCCTAAATAGCACCCTGTTCCTTATATTCTCCCAATGGTAGTAGAGGGAAAAGGGTGCCATTTGAGACGCTGGCTCAACAGAGTTATTTCCTGCCTCTCCTCCGCTGTAGCATGATCTACCACTGTGTGGCATGTGGAATGGGAGCGGTCGCCACGGCAACGGAAAGCCTTGCCCACCACCGGAGCGAGAGAGAGAGAGCAGAAAAGGGGGGAGGGAAAGAGAGAGGGGAATGTTAACCCAGAGAGAACTAGCACAGATAGACAAACGTACATACTGGCACGCAGACATGCATACACACAGAGCGAGTGATCGAGATTACAATGGAGACAGTGTGCAGGCAGGCAGGTAGGCAGGCAGGGATGTAGGCAGGCAAGCAGGTAGGCAGGTGGGCAAGCAGGGATGCAGGGATGCAGGCAGTTAGGCAGGAAGTTAGGCTGGCTGGCATGCAGGCAGGCATGCTGGACTTACTGATAAGGTTAACAGGAGCAGCGTTAGCAACATTATAGTCAGTCCCAGATTACAAGTGAGCGAGATTACAATGGAGACAGTGTGCAGGCAGGCAAGGATGCAGGCAGGCAGGTACGCAGGCAGGCAGGGATTCAGTTAGGCAAGTTGGCAGGCAGTTAGGAAGGCACGCAAGGACTTACTGATAAGGAGCCGCATTACCAGTATTATAGTTAGCCCCACAACCAGAGTCAATAGGATTAACATGGAAAGTCTTCAGTTCTACCTCAGGAGCTAATATAATTAGACGACACACATACAGCTAGAAACACAGTCATATATAGTACCTTGTGGAAAGAGAGAAACTGATTACATCTTAGTGCTGTGATGAGATAGTTGCAGACCACATTTGTGATGTAACATGCTGTCTACAACATGCTGTCGTAGGCAAAATCAAAAGCAAATGGTGGACATCAGCGCGTACGGTTATATACCCACAATAATATGATGATTGTGAATAGCCAGATTAATATAATAGTTACATTTAAATGTTTACATGCGTTTCAAGAACTACAATTTTCCTACTGATCCTGTTTACATGGACACATCTATCAGGCCACCTGATGAGACTTTGATGAATGCTGAAAATCGGCAATCGAAATAAACATTCTACCACAGCGACGATGATATTTGTGCGAAGCCTAAAACTATTTCTAAGATGAATACTTTCAGTTTTTCCGAACTCACTTCACTCGCGCAAAAGAATGAAACTCGTGCTGCTCATGCTAGCAAGTGTGCAGATCAAATACACCGCTGTAACTCTGATTAAGGAATTTACATCTTGTAATCATTTGAAAGATTGCTCAGAAAACCAGGTGTTTTATTCAGCGTATGCTTACTTTGATTATGATTTTACGCTGATTAAGATAAGCAGAGTAAGTTGTTTACATGACTAGCGCCATACTTGACCTTCTGCCATAATTTTTTTTAAATAGAATTATTAGTGTGCATGTAAACATACTCATTTCTGAAAAGCACACTTACCCCAGAGATCCAGAGAGAGATGTGGATGACAGCTGTTTTACTGAACTGAACTGGAGAGTCTGTGATGAGATGAGCTGAGCTGAGCAGCCAGCTTCAAATAAATTCCAGTAAAAAGCCTAGCGCATAGAATTTAAAAGGTATTATCGGATATTATTCATCCTAATCAGACAAGTTTTTTTTACATGGATGATACATTGGAGATAATATAAGACAAGTACTGGAAACAATAGAACACTATGAAAAATCTGGGAAACCAGGCCTGCTATTTATAGCTGACTTTGAAAAGGCTATTGATTAAGTACGACTGGAGATTATATATAAATGCCTGGAACATTTCAATTTGGAGAATCTCTTAAAAAATTGGTTAAAATCATGTATAGTAACCCATGGTGTAAAATAGTAAATAATGGCTACATCTCAGAAAGTTTTAAACTGTCAAGAGGAGTTAAACAAGGTTGTCCACTATCAGCATATCTATTTACTATGACCTTCGAAATGTTAGCTATTAAAATCAAATCCAACAATAATATCAAAGGGTTAGAAATCCAGGGCTTAGTAACAAAGGTGTCATTGTACGATGATGATTCATGTTTTCTTTTAAATCCACAATTTGAATCCCTCCACAGCTTCATAGAGGATCTAGATACTTTTTCTAACCTCTCTGTATTACAACCAAATGATGATAAGTGTACTATATTACATATTGGATCACTAAAAAATACAACTTTTGCATTACCGTGTAGTTGACCAATTAAATGGTCTGACGGGATATGGACACACTCGGTATACATATCCAGAAAGAACGAAATCATCTCACTACAATACATGTTAATAGAAAGTTAGCAAAATAGATATTGCTACCATGGAAAGGAAAATACCTGTCTATTTGTGGAAATCACCTTGATTAACTCTTGAGTCATATCCCAGTTTACCTATTTGCTTATGGTCTTGCCTACACTCAGCAACCTGTTTTTTAAATTATATGAGCAAAAATATTTCTTTCTTTTTTTAATGGCAAGCCAAACAAAATTAAACAGGCTTATTTATATAATCAATGTGAGTTCGGAGAGAAAAACATATTAAATATTAAAGCTTTAGACCTCTCACTAAGAACGTCTATCATACAAAAGTTACACTTATATCCAAACTGGTTCTCTAGCAGATTAGTAAGGTCTCACCCCATGTTCAAGAACGGCCTTTTTCCCTTTATTCAGATTACAACTTCTCACTTCCGGTTATTTGATAATCAAATCATTTCTAAAATTAAGCTATTTTAAAAAACAAGTCATAGAAAGTTGGTTGCAGTTTCGGTTTAATCCACTAGAAAAGTGTCACGATTGCTGTGGTCGTGGAAATGACATGACCAAGGTGCATCATGGTGAGCATACATTTCTTTTATTTATAAATGTCGCCAACAAAACAAAGAACAAGGAAACGACCGTGAAGCTTACTTAGGCTATTGTGCCCCTAACAAAGACAACTACCCACAATTACAAAAGGAAAAAAGGCTGCCTAAGTAGGATTCCCAATCAGAGACAATTATAGACAGCTGTCCCTGATTGAGAACCATACCCGGCCAAAACATAGAAACAAAGAACATAGAGTTTCCCACCCGATTCACACTCTGACCAGCCAAACATAGAGAATAAAAAGATCTCTACGGTCAGGGCGTGACAAAAAGACAGAACAAATAATACAACAAATATTGTTGTTATTCTCAAATATAGTAATTCATTAAAAACACATACTTTTTGATAAATAAAAAAAGTTATAATCTTTGTAAATTATATCCTAAATAGGTCTAGCAGAGTTGTCACACATGCAGCTAACTAAAATATATGGCAATGTCTGCTCTACCCAAAAGTACAACCAACTAATTGCAGCACAATACAAATAGTCTGGGTAGCCATTTGATTAGCTGTTCAGGAGTCTTATGGCCTGGTGGTAGAAGCTGTTAAGAAGCCTTTTGGACCTAGACTTGGTGCTCCGGTACAGCTTGCTGTGCGGTAGCAGAGAGAACAGTCAATAACTATTGGTGACTGGAGTCTTTGACAATTTTTAGGGCCTTCCTCTGACACCACCTGGTATAGAAGTCCGGAATGGTTTTCAGACACCTTGACGTTTGTAACTTTACAGGTTTATTCTAAAATTGATTATTTAAAAAAGAATGGGAGAAACTCCCCAAATACAGGTGTGCCAAGCTTGTAGCTTCATACCCAAGAAAACTTGAGGCTGTAATCGCTGCCAAAGGTTCTTAAACAAAGTACTGAGTAAAGGGTCTGAATACTTATGTAAATGTGCTATTTCATTATTACATTTTTTATACATTTGCAAAAATTTCTAAAACCCTGTTATTGCTTTGCCATTACGTGGTGTTGTGTGTAATTTGATGAGGGGGGGAAACTATTTAATCAATTTTAGAACAAGGCTGTAACATAAAAAAATTTGAAAAAGTAAAGCGGTCTGAATACTCTCCGAGCACTGTGTATATGTACAGATTTACAAGAAAATATATGGGGGGAGCATCTGTGATGAGCTGGAGCGTAACTGGAGCGTATGTGATGAGCTGAGCTGAGCAGCCAGCCTCAAGTAACTGGAACGTCTGTGTGAAGATGAACTGAGCTCAGCGGCCAGCCTCGAATAACTGGAGCGTCTGTGATGAGATGAACTGAGCTCAAGTAGCTCAGCCTCGGATAACTGGAGCGTCTGTGATGAGATGAACTGAGCTCAAGTAGCTCAGCCTCAAGTACTGAGCTCAGCAGCCAGCCTCGAATAACTGGAGCGTCTGTGATGAGATGAACTGAGCTCAGCGGCCAGCCTCGAATAACTGGAGCGTCTGTGATGATCCTCTCTTTCTAAATATCTCTGTCTCTCTATCCTCTCTTTCTAAATATCTCTGTCTCTCTATCCTCTCTTTCTAAATATCTCTGTCTCTCTATCTTCTCTTTCTAAATATCTGTCTCTCTATCCTCTCTTTCTAAATATCTCTGTCTCTCTATCCTCTCTTTCTAAATATCTCTGTCTCTCTATCTTCTCTTTCTAAATATCTCTGTCTCTCTATCCTCTCTTTCTAAATATCTCTGTCTCTCTATCCTCTCTTTCTAAATATCTCTGTCTCTTAATCTATTTCTTTCTGTAAAACTTTCTCTGTCTCTAAGTAAGTTATGCAGACAACAAGCTCTTGCAGTCTCACTGTAGAATTTGATGTTTCTTCAAATGTCAAAATTCAAAGTGTTTTTGACACCCTGGGTTGGCTCCTGCTCAGCACAGTTCTGGTTCTCCAAACGTCAAATTTAGAAGGGTAAGGGTTAAGGTTTTAGATAGGGTTAAAACATGAAGTTTATGCACTCATTCTGGATGTTTAGGGTAAGGGTTAAGGTTTGGGATAGGGTAAAACATTTTTTTTTTAAGTATCCACCATTGGGATTGAACATGTAACCTTCTGATCCAGTGTCATGGGATTCAGCAATCCACCACTCCCATCCACAACACCTTTACAAAACTGAAGCCTACTTGATGGTAATAGTGCTCACTGTTGCCCCTAGTGGCCGGTTTTGAATGCATTTCCCGAAGTACATAGATGTCCAAAAGTCACTCTTGAGCGATCTGCCTGAGACAGAGCATAACAGAACATTGTCCTAGCCATACATAGAAACACAGACACGCACAATCCCCCCCTCTCCACACACGCACACAATTCCCCTCCCCACACACACACAATCCCCCCCTCCCCACACACAATCCCCCCTCCCCACACACAATCCCCCCCACCACACACACAATCCCCCCCTCCCCACACACACAATCCCCCCCTCCCCACACACAATCCCCCCACCACACACACAATCCCCCCCTCCCCACACACACAATCCCCCCCTCCCCACACACAATCCCCCCACCACACACACAATCCCCCCCTCCCCTCCCCACACACACAATCCCCCCCCCCTCCAGACACAATCCCCCCCACCACACACACGATCCCCCCCTCCCCACACACACAATCCCCCCCCCTCCAGACACAATCCCCCCCACCACACACACAATCCCCCCCTCCCCACACACACAATCCCCCCCCCCTCCAGACACAATCCCCCCCACCACACACAATCCCCCCCACCACACACACAATCCCCCCCTCCCCACACACACAAACCCCCCCTCCCCCACACACATTCCCCCCCTCCCCCACACACACAATCCCCCCGTCCCCACACACACACACCCCCCCTCCAGACACAATCCCTATTGCTAGTCTGTTCAACCTCTCTTTCATATCGTCCGAGATTCCTAAAGATTAGAAAGCTGTCGCGGTCATCCCCCTCTTCAAAGGGGGATGACGCTCTAGACCCAAAGTGTTACAGACCTATATTCATCCTGCCCTGCCTTTCTAAAGTCTTTGGAAGCCAAGTTAACAAACAGATCACTGACCATTTCGAATTCCATCGTACCTTCTCCGCTGTGCAATCCGGTTTCCGAGCTGATCACGGTGCACCTCAGCCACGCTCAAGGTACAAAATGATATCATAACCGCCATCGATAAAAGACAGTACCTTGCAGCCGTCTTCATCGATCTGGCCAAGGCTTTTGACTCTGTCAATCAACAGCCTTGGTTTCTCAAATGACTGCCTTGCCTGGTTCACCAACTACTTCTCAGATAGAGTTGTGTGTGTCAAATCGGAGGGCCTGTTGTCCGGACCTCTGGCAGTCTCTATGGGGGTACCACAGGGTTCAATTCTTGGGCCGATTCTTTTCTCTGTATATATCAATGATGACTTAGAATATGTGGACAACTACAAATACCTAGGTGTCTGGTTAGACTGTAAACTCTCCTTCCAGACTCATATTAGTATCTCCAATCCGAAATTAAATCTAGAATCGTCTTCCTATTTTGCAACAAAGCCTTCTTCACTCATGCTGCCGAACATACCCTCGTAAAACTGACTATCCTACCGATCCTCGACTTTGGCGATGTCATTTACAAAATAGCCTCCAACACTCTACTCAGCAAACTGGATGCAGTCTATCACAGTGCCATCCGTTCTGTCACCAAAGCCCCATATACCACCCACCACTGCGACCTGTATGCTCTCATTGGCTGGCCCTCGCTACATATTTGTCGCCAGACAAGCCATCTATAAGTCTTTGCTAGATAAAGTTCCACCTTATCTCAGCTCACTGGTCACCATAATAACACCCACCTGTAGCACGCGCTCCAGCAGGTATATCTCACTGGTCATCCCCAAAGCCAACACCTCCTTTGGCCGCCTATCCTCCCAGTTCTCTGCTGCCAATGACTGGAACGAATTGCAAAAATCGCTGAAGTTGGAGACTTATATCTCCTTCACTAACTTTAAACATCAGCTATCTGAGCAGCTTACCGATTGCTGCAGCTCATCTGTAAACAGCCCATCCAACTACCAACTACCTACCTCATCCTCATTTTTATTAACTTTTTTTGCTCTTTTGCACACCAGTATTTCTACTTGCACATCATCATCTGCACATCTATCACTCCAATATTAATTTGCTAAATTGTAATTACTTCGCTACAATTGGCCTATTTATTGCCTTACCTCCTTACTCCATTTGCACATACTGTATATAGACTTTTCTATTGTGTTATTGACTGTACTTTTGTTTATCCCATGTGTAACTCTGTGTTGTTGTTTGTGTCAATGCTTTATCTTGGCCAGGTCGCAGTTGTAAATGAGAACTTGTTCTCAACTGGCCTACCTGGTTAAATAAAGGTGAAATATATATTTTTTTAATAAAATCCCACACACACCCCCCCCACAACCCCCCCCCCCCCATCCCACAAACACAACTCCCCCACACACACAACCCCCCCATCCCACAAACACAACCCCCCACACACACAACCCCCCATCCCCTCCCCACACGCACAATCCCCCCCAACACACACACACGTCAAGGTATAGCTACATCCAAATATCAACAGACTGTGTGCGTTAACATCAACGCAATGCTGAGACCTGTGAGCCTGTTAACCCCAGCCATTGGGCGGCTTTTAGCCTAGTGGTTAGAGCGTTGGGCCTCTGAGCAAGGAAGTTAACCCACTGTTCCACGGGCGCCAAAGAAGTGGATGTCGATTAAGGCATTCCCCTGCACCTCTGATTCAGAGGGGTTGGGTGAAATGCGGAAGACATATTTCAGTTGAAAGCATTCAGTTTACAACTGACTAGGTATCCCTCTTTCCCCTTTCCCCTTTCCCCTTTCCCATTTGATGGGATGGTTTGAGCCGTCCAGCAGACGTTGTTCATTTAATGATTCTCTAGCGGGCTTAACTAATTTAGGACAGTTGCTCGCTTAATTTAGCCTCTTCTCTCCCATCAATACCGCTCTGCTGGACTATTCACAGAACCAATGAATAGTCAGTGAACTGATCCCAGGTCTTTCTGAGGTGTATAGGCTACCTTATGATTCTGGCTTCTTACTCATTATTTCCCTACAGTGAATTCAGGGATTAGCCCAGACCAGTCAATCCAACACCTTCGCCATTTACGACAATGATGCTATGTGTTTACAACAATTTTGCTATGTGCTATGTGGAACTTAACAATTAAACAACTTTTTGTTGTACGTGTGTGTTCTGTGTATAGATGTATGCATGTGTGTGTGTGTGTGTGTGTGTGTGTGTATATGTGTGTGTGTGTGTGTGTGTGTGTGTGTGTGTGTGTGTGTGTGTGTGTGTGTGTGTGTGTGTGTGTGTGTGTGTGTGTGTGTGTGTGTGTGTGTGTGTGTGTGTGTGTGTGTGTGTGTGTGTGTGTGTGTGTGTGTGTGTGTGTTCGGAGAAGGAGGTGTTTCTGTACCCTTGAGTTCCATGCATACAGGGACCTTTCAAATGTTTGCATCCTTTTTTGTGTGTGTGTGTGTTTTCTTGTGCACACTAGTGTCTGTTGGTGTGTATTTGTTGGTGTGTATCTCTATGTAAATCCTTGTGTCTTCTCCTCTCTCTGTAGTTTCTCAAGGCGTGATCCAAAATGGGCCCTGCGTCAGGAGCCATTGTCAGTTTCCTGTCATCCGACCCCTACCCATTAGCCCCGTGGGCAGAAGGCCCACTGCGATAAGGTCAGTGAGCCTGTCGATCAAATGTTGGGTTATGACGTATGGCTGCACCTGGAGTACACACACACTCACCCCCCCCCCCCCACCTTCCCAAAAGTATTTAACAACCGTTTACCATTCACATAATCACACATTAATTTGTTTAATATTTTTATACTCCAACTGAAACCACCACACAAAGGTATTTGGTATTTTATTCTGTTTAGTACAGTACTACATGTTGAGTTCAGTCTTACACTGCATCAAAAATGGCACCCTTTTCCCTATGGGCCCTGGACAAAAGTAGTGCACTATATAGGGAATATGGTGCTATTTTTAAGTCACACAACCAGGTGTGTTTCTACAGCCATCACACTGGTTTATTCCTGTGAAGAGCCTGGTGATTCAGAGAAGTTTTAGGAACAGGCCTGGACATGCTTATCCATCATGGGAGCATGAAAGCATGAAAGGACACACACACAGACACACACACACTCACAAACACACACACACACACACACACACACACACACACACACACACACACACACACACACACACACACACACACACACACACACACACACACACACACACACACACAGAGAGGCATGCGCATACACACGGAGGCACACACATACACACATGGATGCACACACACACATGCACACAACGTCATGAATTAAACATCCCCACTGGCAGGGCAGCAGCTCATATAAGGCATGCATGGAATATTTCATCATTTAGAGGATGGTATGTCCTTCCTATGAGATATTAATGCTGCCAGACTGTCCTGCTAAAGGAAAATGAGGTCCAGTCCGAGCGAGGGGTGTGCTGTGGTG
Organism: Salvelinus alpinus; assembly: GCF_045679555.1. Taxonomy (NCBI): domain Eukaryota; kingdom Metazoa; phylum Chordata; class Actinopteri; order Salmoniformes; family Salmonidae; genus Salvelinus; species Salvelinus alpinus. Next base: position 13,040,680 of record NC_092093.1, on the reverse strand, counting down.
TGGACGGACAGAGGGAGTACTTTGATTTATTTATTGCGCGATGCTCTGATCAGCTTTTATGGTATATCAACTGTACTATTGTAATGACACAGTAACTATACAGAAATACACTATAGATACGAAAGTATGTGGACACCCCTTCAAATTAGTGGGTCCGGCTATTTCAGCCACACATGTTGCTGACAGGCGTATACAATTGAGCATACAGACATGCCATCTCAATAGACTAATATTGGCAGTACAATGGCCTTACTGAAGAGCTCAGTGACTTTCAACGTCGCACAGTCATAGGATTCCACCTCTCCAACAAGTCAGTCTGTCAAATTTCTGCCCTGCGAGAGCTGCCCCGGTCAACTGTAAGTGTTGTTATTGTGAAATGGAAACATCTAGGAGCAACAACGGCTCAGCCGCAAAGAGGTAGGCCACAGAAGCTCACAGAACGGGACCACCGAGTGCTGAAGCGTGTAAAATGTGTCTGTCCTTGGTTGCAACACTCACTACCGAGTTCCAAAGTGCCTCTGGAAGCCACGTCAGCACAAGAACTGTTCGTCGGAAGCTTCATGAAACGGGTTTCCATGGTCAAGCAGCCACACACAAGCCTAAGATCACCATGTCCAATGCCAAGCGTCGGCTGGAGTGGCGTAAAGCTCGCCGCCATTGGACTTTGGAGCAGTGGAAACGCGTTGTCTGGAGTGATGATTCATGCTTCACCATCTGGCAGTCTGACAGACAAATCTGGGTTCAGTCGATGCCAAGAGAACGCTACCTGCCCCAATGCATAGGGCCAACTGTAAAGTTTGGTGGAGGAGGAATAATGGTCTGGGGCTGTTTTTTATATTTCGGGCTAGGCCCCTTAGTTCCAGTTTTGGGAAATCTTAACACTACAGCATACAATGACATTCTAGATGATTCTGTGCTTCCAACTTTGTGGCAACAGCTTGGGGAAGGACCTTTCCTGTTTCAGCATGCCAATGCCCCCATGCACAAAGAGAGGTCCCTAAAGAAATGGTTTGTTGAGATCGGGGTGGAAGAACTTGACTGGCCTGCACAGAGCCCTGACCTCAACCCCATCTGTCACATCTACTCTTGCTCCTGCTTAGGGCAAAATAAGTCTAACATTTTTAAGTGGAAAATACAAACTTTAGAAGCCTTTTTAACCCTGAATACAGAACAAGTTAGGATTTTCCTCTGCGAAGGAAAATTATCTGCAACAACAGAGTGATCAAATTTAGATAGTATAGATGTATACCCCCTGGACCAGACGCTAGTTTATCGCAGGGCCTTACCCCCAATCTACAGTATCTCTTTAATGTTTCTGAGTGCCAAGCAGAGACGCATCGGGTCCAATTTGTACAGTCTTCGGTATGACTCGGCCTGAGATTGAACTCCCAACCTTCCAATCTCAGTGCAGACACTCTAACCAAGAATGTAGTCTGTTTACATTAAGATTAACTATAGCCTTCCTATCTCTCCTGTGTGTCTTTCTCCAGGTCAGCTCTGGGGGACTACCTGACCCCCTGTGACTACCCCTCCCACCCTCCCAGCGACGACCTCCAGGAGGACCACAACTACAGCAATGCCAAATCCCCCAGCATGCCCTGCTCTTCCCAGGGGCCCTCCGTGTCCGACGAAGACGATGACATCATTGCAGTGGAGGTGGGTGTCCACAGAGGGGTCAAATCCGAACCTAAAGAAGTCCCACTGGACTCTGCCTCCGTCTCCTTCCTATCCCAGCATGCCCGGCGACGTGGACTGCCCTGGACCAAAAACCGCCTGCGGGCCCTGGGTGACACGCTGCCGCTGAAGAAGCGCCGTTCGGCAGCATCCGCGGAGAAGCCGCCGTTGGAGAGCGATGATGAGGAGATGAAGGAGGCGGCTGGGTCGTTGCTCCACCTGGCAGGCGTCAGGGCTTGCCTCAACAACATCACAAACCGAGCCAAGGCTGCTCAGAAAGAGAAGGAGCAGAAAGAGGCCCTCAGAAACTAACTAATGCCAGGCCATAGAGAGGCCTACACATCAGGCCTGTATACCTGGCCTACACACCTGGCCAGCACACCTGGCCTACACACCTGGCCAGCACACCTGGCCAGCACACCTGGCCTACACACATATCGCCATGGCCTAGAAAGTAATAGCTGAGACACGCCACAAAGACCAACGGCTAAAAGCAGCGGGTTGGCGTGGTGTGTTGCAAGGTGTGTTAGCAATCACCTGCTGGGTGTTGACAAATGGTGGAGATTCAACGTAGAAACGTTGTGAAATGAACAGAAAAGGACGGCAGATATTCTGGTCAGAGTAGATAGGAAGGACACCAGCTGCTTCTAACCATTGGTGGTGTGTTGTGTCTCAGATGCCTGATTCCCACTATAGACCCAAACTAAAGCCTATACTGGGCTGGCTCTGAACATTTATTTTCAGATTGTCCTTTCCAGCATGGTTCCAGCAGCAACTATGGTGGATGAGGGTAACCAGGCCAGGAAGCTCCAGTACATCTCGGCTTGGCTCAGCTCAACTTTGGCTTCCATAGTGTGAACAGGGTATATGGACAGGCCTGAGCACAGAGGCCTTCAGTAGGACTACACGCCAGGTCTACACACTGACCTATCAACCACCAACGGGCCAAGACATAGAACTCTATTCAAGCATTAGTCTCAATAGACATTACTTCATCTATCTATCTCTCTCTAGATTTCTCTAGCTCTCTTTCTCTCCTCCAGGGGCATTAGGAGAATCCTACTTATTTGTGGCAATATCAAAAATCTCTGTTTTCCTATACGTTTCCTATATGTTTCAACGCTAACTCTGATGGGTAATTGATTCTCATGTGTCTCTGTTGATGTTTTTATGTTGTGTAAAGGGGATGCAAGCCATAGAAAAATATGTTTTGTCACTAATTAGGGAAAAACATAGTAGAAAATGTAATGTTTGAAGAGAATAGCTGACCGTTTTGTGTAATCTGTAAGTGTCAGAGGTTACGTCTGTGAATCTGTAGCAAATGTCCAGTAATGTAAGCAAGGAAGTTGAGCCAATAATACTTACAGTTTTAAAACTGTTAAAACTTGCTGCTGACACATCCTACGCCCATGAGCACAAAATGTAAGACTGTGCCAAAGACAAGCGACCAGGTTGCCTGATGTAGCCAATCTGCGTACAAAGACAAATATAAAGGCATAGCAACGTCATATATGGTCATGTATGGCTCAGTTGGTAGAGCATGGCCCTTGCACCACCAGGGTTGTGGATTCAATACCCGCAAAAATTGTATTCACACACGACTGTAAGTCGCTTTGGATAAAAGCATCTGCTCAATGGCTATTATTACATCAGAAGATCTTCAGAGAAGAGACAGGAGAATACCGTAAATGTCTAAACAATTGTAAAAATCTGTTCTTAGAAAATCATGCATGCACTTAATTGACATTAATTACAGCAATTTCTATTACCAATAGTAAAGACATCATGGAGAACGGGGCACGATTCCTTTAAGAGCACTTTTTAATATTTAAGGATAATTGGAACTTTACTGTTACAATGTTTTTGTTGTCATGGTGATGACTTAGTGCCAGGTCAGAGGTAATATATCTCCTCCATCTTGTGCTTGTTGCTCAACTGCATCTGAAATGGCACCCTATTCCCTTTATAGTGCACTATTTTGTCCAGAGCGTCATGGCTCTAGCCAAAAGTAGTGCACTATATAGGGAATAGGGTGCCATTTCAGACACATGTTTCACTTAGACTATGTCCCTCAAACTCTTCCAGTGTTTCTCTTCTATTAAAAAGTGAATGTCAGTTTAAATATACCCCATGTTACGACACCTGCCTATCATTTAACAGACTCACAAAACCATTTACATAAATTGTGGATTTGTTGTCGTTTTATCTCTGTTTGAAATGTTTCCCATTCTTCCTCTACCTACTCTCATAAAAGTATAAGCAATTTGTCCAGTCTGGACAACTGTAAAAAGGTAAGAAAATATTTTATTTTTCCTTTCTTAATTGAAGCAATTTGACCTGCAGGACTTTCTCAGTTATATTGCATGGGTGCTTGTAAATAAGATACAAAAGTAAATCATTTTTTATTCAAAGATCATGTAATATAAACAATGTATTTAGCATGAAGCATGACTTATTTTCATATAAACTTAGATCCTACAAGAGAAAACAAAGTTTTTGCAGACAATTCTTTTTTTTGCAGACAGTAATTTTTTGTAGTAAATGAATATTGTATTTCTTCAGATGAGCAGGTTAATAAAGACACTTCTCCAGGGAGAAATGTTATGGGGAAATCACTCTGCAATTATGAGGCCCTTCTACTCCGGGCTTTAGGTATAACAGACCTGGGTTTAAATACTGTTTGAAAGCTTTCAAATACTTTGAACGACCTTGTGTGCCAGATGGGCGGGGTTTGTACTTTGGGACTTTTCTATTTGTTCCATTGAGGCAAGCTCTATCAAGCACAGCCCAAGTATTTTAAATGATGTCAAATACTGTAGTGTTTAAACCCATGTCTGTTAGGTATGAGGCTAGATTGAAAAGCCTCTAGTATGGTTTTCAGTCTTCTGCCTCTTAAAAGATAAATATGTCACTGTTCTAGTGTTTTTCGTTATCAATAGTGTGTGTGTGTGTGTGTGTGTTTGTGTGTGTCCAACAACCATACACCCTTTAACATTGTGCCTGTTCTCAAGGCTTTGTGTTCCGATGTCTTTGATTGACATGATTTTATATTGAACAGCACATATTTCTTTATTTATCACAGTATTTTCTCATTTTGTGAATATGTTACTATTGGGTCCTAGTTTTCTCCTGGCAGAAACCTCAGTGTAAACTGACGGAGTAGAAGGAACTGTTTAACATGGAATTTAGAATTCATCAGAATGTTCTGAACAAGTTCCACTGTTCTAATTGGCTCCCTAGCCTACACCAGATTAGCATAGGCAAACATTTTGTTCAAAGTTATGTCAGATACAATATATTAATGTATGAATCAATTGAGCCTGTTTTTATGGATTATTTACTTTGGAAAAATGACAGTACAAAGGAAAAGTATTATATAATGAGCGATGTTTAAACCCTGCCAATTGTTTAAGTTTTGAGTGATTCAGTACATTTAGCCCTGCCGTAGAAGATTAGTGTAAGCTATAATGAGAATACATTAAAGCCTTAGTCAGTTCATGCTCTGGTATGTTGGTATATACATGCATACATTTACATTTGACCTTTATTTAACTAGGCAAGTCAGTTAAGAACAAATTCTTATTTACAATGACTGCCTACCTAGAACAACAGATTTTTACCTTGTCAGCTTGGGGATTCGATCCAGCAACCGTTCAATTACTGACCCAAAGCTCTAACCACTAGGCTACCTGCCACCCAATACTGTACATACATACATACATACATACATACATACATACATACATACATACTGTACATACATACATTGGAGTGAGAATGAACATTTTTCTGGTACAAACTGCAGAGGTAATAGGGTTTGGACTGAGGTTATGTGCAGAGTAGAGTCAGAGAGTGTCAGAGTAGAGTCAGAGTAGAGTCAGAGTAGAGTCAGAGAGGTCCAGAGAGAGTCAGAGTAGAGTCAGAGAGGTCCAGAGAGGTCCAGAGAGTGTCAGAGTAGAGTCAGAGTAGAGTCAGAGAGGTCCAGAGAGAGTCAGAGAGAGTCAGAGTAGAGTCAGAGAGGTCCAGAGAGAGTCAGAGTAGAGTCAGAGTAGAGACAGAGAGGTCCAGAGAGAGTCAGAGTAGAGTCAGAGAGGTCCAGAGAGTGTCAGAGTAGAGTCAGATAGAGCCAGAGTTGGCTACAGTAGTGGTTTAGAGGAATGACAGAGAGTGACTACGGTAGTGGTTTAGAGGAATGACAGAGAGTGACTACGGTAGTGGTTTAGAGGAATGACAGAGCGTGACTACGATAGTGGTTTAGAGGAATGACAGAGAGTGACTACGGTAGTGGTTTAGAGGAATGACAGAGCGTGACTACGATAGTGGTTTAGAGGAATGACAGAGAGTGACTACGGTAGTGGTTTAGAGGAATGACAGAGAGTGACTACGGTAGTGGTTTAGAGGAATGACAGAGCGTGACTACGATAGTGGTTTAGAGGAATAACAGAGAGTGACTACGGTAGTGGTTTAGAGGAATGACAGAGCGTGACTACGATAGTGGTTTAGAGGAAAGGCAGAGAGTGACTACGGTAGTGGTTTAGAGGAATGACAGAGAGTGACTACGGTAGTGGTTTAGAGGAATGACAGAGCGTGACTACGATAGTGGTTTAGAGGAATGACAGAGAGTGACTACGGTAGTGGTTTAGAGGAATGACAGAGCGTGACTACGGTAGTGGTTTAGAGGAAAGGCAGAGAGTGACTACGGTAGTGGTTTAGAGGAATGACAGAGCGTGACTACGATAGTGGTTTAGAGGAATGACAGAGAGTGACTACGGTAGTGGTTTAGAGGAATGACAGAGCGTGACTACGGTAGTGGTTTAGAGGAATGACAGAGCAGTGACTACGATAGTGGTTTAGAGGAATAAGGCAGAGAGTAAGACTACGGTAGTGGTTTAGAGGAATGACAGAGAGTGACTACGATAGTGGTTTAGAGGAAAGGCAGAGAGTGACTACGGTAGTGGTTTAGAGGAATGACAGAGAGTGACTACGGTAGTGGTTTAGAGGAATGACAGAGTGACTACGGTAGTGGTTTAGAGGAATGACAGAGAGTGACTACGGTAGTGGTTTAGAGGAATGACAGAGAGTGACTACGGTAGTGGTTTAGAGGAATGACAGAGAGTGACTACGGTAGTGGTTTAGAGGAATGACAGAGAGTGACTACGGTAGTGGTTTAGAGGAATGACAGAGAGTGACTACGGTAGTGGTTTAGAGGAATGACAGAGAGTGACTACGGTAGTGGTTTAGAGGAATGACAGAGAGTGACTGTGACAGCTAGACATGGAGACAGACAAGCAAATGTTCTGAGTTCCATTGAGTTCCATTGTCATAGTATTCTATCAGCTGTGATAGAGAACAATGACATTCTATACAATTCAATGTGCTTCTATCAATGTTACATGAAGAAGAAAAAGCTACCTGGTTGTGTCTGAAATGGCTCTATATTCCCCATATATAGTGCACTTCTTTTGATGAGAGCCCTGGTCAAAAGTCGGGCACTATATAGGAAATCGGGTGCCATTTCAGACGCACACATACTGTCCCTGTATACCTCGCTGCCATCTCCACTTCCTGTCCTGACTGTGTTGGGGTGTTCTTGCGTTACAAGTCAAGCCCTCTGTGTTATGGTGACTAATGTGTTGTAGAGTTTGCCCTGGCATGTCAACGACAACGTGTTGCTTTAGTAACCACCTTCTCATCCGGTGACTCACACAGTGGATGCACCCTAAATTGCACCCTATTCCCTATATACACTGACTGTACCAAACATTAGGAACACCTCCCTGATATTGACTTGCCCCTCTCCCCCCCTCAGAACAGCCTCAATTCGTCGGGGCATTGGACTCTACAGTGTTGAAAGTGTTCCACAGGGATGCTGGCCCATGGTGACTCCAATGCTTCCCACAGTTGTGTCGAGTTGGCTGGATGTCCTTTAGATGGTGGACCATTCTTGATACACACTGGAAACTGTTGAGCATGAAAAACCCAGCAGCATTACAGTTCTTGACACAAACCAGTGCGCCTGGCACCTACTACCATACCCCGTTCAAAGGCAATTAAATATTTTGTCTAGCCAATTCACCCTCTGAATGTCACACATACACAATCCATGTCTCAATTGTCTCAAGGCTCAACAATCCTTCTTTAACCTGCCTCCTCCCCTTCATCTACACTGATTGAAGTGGATTTAACAAGTGACATCGATAAGGGATCATAGCTTTCACCTGGATTCACCTGGTCAGTTTATATCACGGAGAGAGCAGGTGTTCTTAATGTTTTGTACACACAGTGTAGTGGACTACTTTTGATCAGGGCCCATAGGGCTCAGGTGGAATTTGGGACACATCCAGTGACATGCAGGGAAGGAAGGTGAACTCATGGCCCTATAATGTTCTACTTTCTACAAATACAAATACGTTCTACAAATACAACGATACCTGGAACTAGGACTGACTAATTGAATGACATGGAAAATATTAGAAGAAAATGCTTCACTGCCTTGAATTAGAAACCAATGTTTTAACTAAAAACCTGCCAAACTTAATCATGCTCAATATAAGGTGCGCCTCCCAAATGACAACCTACTCCATATCTAGCGCACTACGTTTGTCAGAGGTGCCATTTTGGACTCACACAAGGCCTGCCATTTTCATTTTCTCTGACAATACGTTACAATACTGCCATGTTGGTGACTATTTGAGAAGTGTCAGAACGCCATCAGATAGAGATGTCAAATGTAAAACTATTTATCTATGAGATGACAATGTAATACAGCGTAGCTACACCTGGCTGTTTGATTGATTTTCAAATCAATGTTTGATTCTTTCCTTGTTGTGCAATAATATTGCCAAAGACTGATTTCAAACTATTTCATCCATTCATTCATTCATTCATTCATGTAAATATCATATTGTCCAATAACTGTGGCAAAAATAAGTATCAATGTTGTTTTTTTCCTTTCCGTTTTTCTAAAACCTACAATAATGTTTGTGATGTAATGTCTTCCAGTTGCAATAAATGAGAAATACAAGTTGCAAAAGATGACCTGAACTCGACTCTTGTGCTCGAAAGAAACCATGTATTAAGCATGTTATCAACATGTATTAACCATGTTATTGATCTCTACCCTAATCAGCCCACATGTTATAGAAGTGCATCAAAAAAAGTTGACTATGATTGTGCTATTGTAACGCTCGTCGTAATCCTCCTCGTCTGAGGAGGAGCAAGGATCGGACCAAAGCGCAGCGTGGTTTGAATACATACTTTAATTATTTAAACGAAGATGAAAAACACTTGACAAAATACAAAACAATAAACGACGTGAACAAACGAACGAAAACAGTACCGTGTGGCGAACAAACAAAGACACGGCAACAATCACCCACAAACAAACAGTGAAAACAGTCAACCTTAATATGGTTCCCAATCAGAGACAATGACAAACACCTGCCTCTGATTGAGAACCATTAGGCCAAACAATAAACCCAACATAGAAACACATAACATAGAATGCCCACCCAGCTCACATCCTGACCAACTAAACAAGACTGAACAAAGGAAATAAGGTCAGGAACGTGACAGTACCCCCCCCCCCCCCCCCCAAGGTGCGGACTCCGGCCGCAAAACCTGAACCTATAGGGGAGGGTCTGGGTGGGCATCTGTCCACGGTGGCGGCTCTGGCTCTGGACGTGGCCCCCACCCCACCATAATTAATCCCCGCTTCCGTGGCCTCTTAATGGCGACCCTCCATATTAACCCCACTGGACTAAGGGGCAGCACCGGACTAAGGGGCAGCTCCGGACTGAGGGGCAGCTCCGGACTGAGGGGCAGCTCCGGCATCGCCGGCGTGACAGGCAGCTCTGTCAGCTCCTGGCTGACTGACGACTCTGGCAGGTCCTGGCTGGCGGGCGGCTCTGGCGGCTCCTGTCTGGCGGGCGGCTACTGTCTGGCGGGCGGCTCTGGCGGCTCCTGTCTGGCGGGCGGCTCTGGCGGCTCCTGTCTGGCGGGCGGCTCTGGCGGCTCCTGTCTGGCGGGCGGCTCTGGCGGCTCCTGTCTGGCGGGCGGCTCTGGCGGCTCCTGTCTGGCGGGCGGCTCTGGCGGCTCCTGACTGGCGGGCGGCTCTGGCGGCTCCTGACTGGCGGGCGGCTCCTGACTGGCGGGCGGTTCTGGTGGCTCCTGACTGACGGACGGCTCTAGCGGCTCCTGACTGACGGACGGCTCTAGCGGCTCCTGACAGACGGGCGGCTTTGAAGGTTCAGGACAGACGGGCAGCTCAGACGGCGCTGGGCAGACGGGCAGCTCTGAAGGCTCAGGACAGACGGGCAGCTCAGACGGCGCTGGGCAGACGGGCAGCTCAGACGGCGCTGGGCAGACGGGCACACCTGTAGGGAGGAGACGGAGAGACAGCCTTGTGCGTGGGGCTGCCACAGGACCCACCAAGCTGGGGAGACCTACAGGAGGCTTGGTGTTAGGAGGAGGCACCTTATTTAAACGAAGACGAAAAACACTTGACAAAATACAAAACAATAAACGACGTGAACAAACGAACGAAAACAGTACCGTGTGGCGAACAAACACAGACACGGCAACAATCACCCACAAACAAACAGTGAAAACAGTCAACCTTAATATGGTTCCCAATCAGAGACAATGACAAACACCTGCCTCTGATTGAGAACCATATTAGGCCAAACAATAAACCCAACATAGAAACACATAACATAGTATGCCCACCCAGCTCACGTCCTGACCAACTAAACAAGACTGAACAAAGGAAATAAGGTCAGGAACTTGACAGCTATGTGTTTGTCCCACCTACCTACCTTAAGATGAATGCACAAACAGCACAAGTCGCTCTGGATAAATGACTAAAATGTCAACGGAAAAGCAAACACTTGAAAGCTCAGTTGACTGAACTCACCTTTGAACTCTTCACATACTAAGTAAATTGATCAATAGGTTATTGAGGCCAGTGCCTGTCATTGACTCACACAGAGTGTTTCCTGGTAGTCTTAAACAAATCTACTTTGAAACAAAAGTATACACCTCACACACATGGTTGATTTCTTCAAACCAAGCTGCTTACCTATTGCAGATTCAGTCTTCCCAGCCTGGTGCAGGTCTACAATTTTGTTTCTGGTGTCCTTTGACAGCTCTTTGGTCTTGGCCATAGTGGAGTTTGGAGTGTAACTGTTTGAGGTTGTGGACAGGTGTCTTTTATACTGATAACAAGTTCAAACAGGTGCCATTAATACAGGTAACTAGTGAAGGACAGAGGAGCCTCTTAAAGAGGAAGTTACAGGTCTGTGAGAGCCAGAAATCTTGCTTGTTTGTACATTTACATTTACATTTAAGTCATTTAGCAGACGCTCTTATCCAGAGCGACTTACAAATTGGTGCATTCACCTTATGATATCCAGTGGAACAACCACTTTACAATAGTGCATCTCAGTCTTTTAAGGGGGAGGGGGGGGTTAGAAGGATTACTTTATCCTATCCTAGGTATTCCTTAAAGAGGTGGGGTTTCAGGTGTCTCCGGAAGGTGGTGATTGACTCCGCTGACCTGGCGTCGTGAGGGAGTTTGTTCCACCATTGGGGTGCCAGAGCAGCGAACAGTTTTGACTGGGCTGAGCGGGAACTGTACTTCCTCAGAGGTAGGGAGGCGAGCAGGCCAGAGGTTTGTAGGTGACCAAATACTTATTTTCCACCATAATTTGCAAATAAATTCATAAAAAATCCTACAATGTGATTTTCTGAATTTTTTTCCCTCATTTTGTCTGTCATAGTTGAAGTGTACCTATGATGAAAATTACAGGCCTCTCTCATCTTTTTAAGTGGGAGAACTTGCACAATTGGTGGCTGACTAAATACTTTTTTGCCCCACTGTATAACTAAACCATTTGACATGGAAACACTGGATTTTCGGCAGGTTTTTAAAATAATGTTTATTAATGATGAAATTAAGAAAAATATGAATAACATTCCACCCCTTGAGGCTACTAGGTCATTTGACTGCAGGAAAGGCTACTCACAAGCCACTGCCTCCCAGCACAGCATAGCTCAGACATGGCTCAGCATAGCTCAGCACAGCACAGATCATGAAAGCTGTGATCCCTTATTGATGTCACTTGTTAAATCCACTTCAATCACTGTAGATGACGGGGAGGAGACAGGTAAAGCAGGATTTTTAAGCCTTGAGACAATTGAGACATGGATTGTGTATGTGTGCCATTTAGAGGGTGAATGATTAAGACAAAAGATTGAAGTGCCTTTAAACGGGGTATGCTGCTGGGTTTTTCCCACTCAACAGTTTCCCGTGTGTATCAAGAATGGTCCACCATCCAAAGAACATCCAGCCAACTTGACACAACTGTGGGAAGCATTGGAGTCAACATGGTCCGGCATACCTGTGGGCCAGCATCCCTGTGGAACACTTTCGACATCTTGTAGAGTTCATGCCCCGACGAAATTTAGACTTGGGGTTGCAACTCAATATTAGGAAGGTGTTCCTAATGTTTGGTATAGGCAGTTTATGTACAGTATATGAAAAGAAAAATCCACAAATATGAAGTATCCTTTCCGCTGAAATGGATTAAATAAATGTATACATGGTAGCCTACACAGCAACAACTGAAGAGTTGATTTCTAAAACGCTATATCCACCATGATTTCACATTTGTGCTTGCACACCAGAAATGATTGCTTATGGCCTCCTTCATGTGTGTGTCAAATATTACTGTTCTCAGATGTTTTATTCATACATTTTAGATGTGTAGGAATATGTTTTTTTCTAAATGCTATATATATATTTTTGCTGGAATGGAATGTTTGTATGCTATATATTTTACTGGGATATTTGGTTGTCGTTTTGGATAATGACTAAAATGGAAACTGGAAATGTTTTACACACAGATCTCATATTACTGTATTGAATTATTATTAGTAAAAAATATATATATTGATGTCACAAATGTATCATTTGTACATTTCTTTATAAAATGTTTTGTTATTTGTTACGTTTGACTGTGTAAAGCCAAGCAGTACTATTCATTTCTCTGAGAGTGAGGTGGATATATAGCATTTTGCAAACAAAAAACATGATTACTTGTCTCTCTGAAATGAAACCATGAAATTATAGATTCTAAACAAATACATGTCTGTCATTGAACAACCCCGTGCCATGAATAGATGGCGAAAAAACACACCAAGCTAATTTACCAACATTTCTGAAAATGGAAATAATGTTTTGTAATGAAACTGTTCAAATGTAGGAGAGAAGAATGTGTGGAGTGTGTTAACTTGACTGATGTGGGGGGGGGTTCTGTGTCCTGTGGTCCAGATCATCCATACCCACTGAATGTCCATTGAGGCACGTTTCCATGGAGACAATAGGAGGTAGCAGTAAGGTTCTTTGTCATCCTGCATTCCTTCCATGGCTTTATGCTTTCAGGGAATTGTCCCCCTAGAAGAGGAGGGGTATTGTTAACATAGTCTGTACGACACCACAGACAAAGCTTGCCCGAGGTGTACATCATTGAGCTATTTTCACCAAAATTGAAAAATCAAATGTTAGTTGTCACATGAGCCGAATACAACAGGTTTACAGTGTTTACCTTACAGTGAAATGCTTAATTACAAGCTCTTAAACAACAATGCAGTTTTAAGAAAAATTCCACAAAAAAATAAAATAAAGTAACAAATAATTAAACAGCTGTAAAATAACAATAGCGAGTCTATAAACAGAGGGTACCGGTGCAGAGTCAATGTGTGCGGGGGCACCGGTTAGTCGAGGTAATTGAGGTAATATTTACATTTAGGTAGAGTTATAGTGACTATGCATAGATAATAAACAGAGAATAGCAGGTACGTCAAGGGGGGGGGGTCATCTGGGTAGCCATTTGATTAGATGTTCAGGAATCTTATGGTTTGGGAGTAGAAGCTATTTAGAATCTTCTTGGACCTAGACTTGGCATTCTGGTACCGCTTGGCGTGTGGTAGCAGAGAGAACAGTCTATGACTAGGGTGGCTGGAGTCTTTTACAATTTTTAGGGCCTTCCTCTGACACCGCCTGGTATAAAGGTCCTGGATGACAGGCAGCTTGGCCCCAGTGATGTACTGGGCCATACGCACACCCTCTGTAGTGCCTGCGGTTGGAGGCCGAGAAGTTTTGATACCAGGCAGTGATGCAACCAGTCAGGATGTTCTCAATGGTGCAGCTATGGAACCTTTTGAGGATCACCTAGGAACTTGAAGCTCTCAACCTGCTCCACTACAGCCCCGTCGATGAGAATGGGGGCGTGCTTGGTCCTCCTTTTCCTGTAGTCCACAGTCATCTCCTTTGTCTTGATCACGTTGAGGGAGAGGTTGTTGTCCTGGCACCACACGGCCAGGTCTCTGACCTCCTCCCTATAGGCTGTCTCATCGTTGTCGGTGATCAGGCCTACCACTGTTGTGTCATTCGGCAAACTTAATGATGGTGTTGGAGTCTTGCCTGGCCATGCAGTCATGTGTGAACAGGGAGTACAGGAGGGGACTGAGCACGCACCCCTAAGGGGCCCCCATGTTGAGGATCAGCGTGGCGGATGTGTTTTGTTACCTACCCTTACCACCTGGGGGCGGCCCATCAGGAAGTCCAGGATCCAGTTGCAGAGGGAGGTGTTTAGTCCCAGGGTCCTTAGCTTAGTGATGAGCTTTGAGGGCACTATGGTGTTGAACACTGATCAGTAGTCGATTAATAGCATTCTCACATAGGTGTTCCTTTTGTCCAGGTGGGAAAGGGCAGTGTGGAGTGCAACAGAGAATGAATCAGGTGCGACAAAACTAAGGCTGTAGGACCTGTCTCGCTGACTGAGATGTCAAGAGAGCTGAACAATGCCTTATCAAGGCCAGACCTCTTCCATTTTAGCAATGATTGAGTCAAAATGTTTTGACCATGACAGCTTGCTTGCTATCTAGGGCCCAGCTGTTTAGTCATCTCAACTTGCTCAATTGGACAAAGTATTCAATAATACATCTATATTTTAGCTTTGAGCGAGTGATAGTAGCGTATGCCTTTCACCTTGCATTAATTGATTGTGACGTGGGTATTCTTACGGGTTGGAAACTGATCCTGTGTGTTTGTCCTGGTGTGTGATCACCCTCTAGCGGTGGCAATGAGTTACTACATCCAAGTGTCCCCTGAATCTGTCACTTAGGGGAAGAAATGGATGACATCTGAGAGGAAGAGGCGAATAATATATTAATATTATCTATTATAATGTATCATCTTTGATGGCATGCAGTATTGAATGACATAAAAGTGCTTTGCAAAGTTTGGGCGGTACCATGTGACAAATAGAACACTAAGAATAAAGGAATTCACAGTTACGAAGGGAGAGGGTACACAAATGTTTTTAATGAGTAAATCAAATCAAATGGTTTTTTAAATGTTTTATTTAACCATTATTTAACTAGGCAAGTTAAGAACAATTTAAAATTTACAATGACGGCAAACCCGAAAGCAAAAGGTATCCTGCGGGGACGGGGGCTGGGATTAAAAAATAATATAAAAAAATACAACAAGACACACATCACGACAAGAGAGACACCACAACACTACATAAAGAGAGACCTAAAATGACAACATAGCATGGCAGCAACACATGGAAACACAGCATGGTATCATGTGACCAATGGTATTTGTTACATGCACCGAATACAGTGAAAATATCATTTACAAGCTCATTCCCAAACAATGCTGAGTTTAATAACAAAATGTTTAAACACATGAGAAATAAAACACACAATAATTAAGTTATATACAGTGTTAACCTCTACCATATCATTGTGCAGGGATACGTGGTGATTGAAGTAGATACAGAATGTACAAGGAGGCAGGGGTAAAGTATCTATACTGTGGGTGTACTGTATGTGTACATGTGTGGTAATGTCCGCTGGGCTCAGACGTCAGTTCAACGTCAAAGCAATTCAGAAATTATAAAACAAAGCCATTTCATTTTGTGAGCATTCTCATTCATGCAATTCCCAGTACACAATGTAACAATATATTTCCCAGTACAGTCAAAGCTGAAGTTGAGCCACGTTCATTTGCCAAACGTTGTCGAACGTTGCAGATAGAAATTCCATGAATAGAGCCTACACATGATTCCTTGTTCTATATGTCAGAAATGCATTTTAATGATTCTACATAATACATTCTATCTGAACGTTCCAAAACGTTGTGTCCTGCTGAACTCGTCCCTGTTTTCTCCTGAACGATATTCCCGCGTAATCTCGCGGTAATGACCGGGTTGACCCTGCCCTATGTCTCGCGCACTCGCAGCTCCATGCTCGGTATATAAAGGAGGACAACGGCGGGTGAAGGACGGCTGGGAAGGCAGAGTCCGTGTTTGTAAATAAGACCGTTAAAATCTGTGTTTTATTTACAAAAGTTATGCCGGCTATTTTTAAGTGTCGTACCCAGTTGTTTTAGGTCGTTTTTAAAACATTTTTTTGCTCTTATTTCTCGCTTGATTTTCGTGTGGTTTTACACTACGCGTAATGGCGAGCTCGGCTAACTCGAATCAAGT
>NC_092093.1:12651945-12719445 GCF_045679555.1 Salvelinus alpinus | reverse complement strand
TATGTTTCCCATGCCAATAAAACCCTTAAATTGTAATTGAAACTGAGAGAGAAGAGAGAGAGAGAGAGAGAGAGAGACCAGAGAAAGAGAGAAGATAGCACGAGAGAGACCAGAGAGAGCCCTTAAAGCCCTTAAATAGTAGTTTAAATTTTAGAGAGAGACGAGAGAGACCAGAGAGAGAGAAGAGAGAGCGCGAGAGAGAGAGGAGAAAGAGAGAGAGAAGAGATAGTGTGAGAGAGTGACCAGAGAGAGAGAGACCAGAGAGAGAGAGAAGAGATAGACCAGAGAGAGAGAAAGAGAAGAGAGAGACCAGAGAGAGAGAAGAGAGAGACCAGAGAGAGAGAGAGAGTGAAGAGAGACACCAGAGAAAGAGAGAAGAGAGAGAGAGAGAGAGACCAGAGAAAGAGAGAAGATAGCACGAGAGAGACCAGAGAGAGCCCTTAAAGCCCTTAAATAGTAGTTTAAATTTTAGAGAGAGACGAGAGAGACCAGAGAGAGAGAAGAGAGAGCGCGAGAGAGAGAGGAGAAAGAGAGAGAGAAGAGATAGTGTGAGAGAGTGACCAGAGAGAGAGAGACCAGAGAGAGAGAGAAGAGAGAGACCAGAGAGAGAGACCAGAGAGAGACTAGAGAGATACCAGAGAAAGAGACCAGAGAAAGAGACCAGAGAAAGAGACCAGAGAGAAATGTAGAAACTGTTGTCCCGTTGACAATTTTGATTCTCATTTTTATATTGTAAATAAACTTTGGCAATATGTACATTGTTACTTCATGCAAATTGAATTGAATTGAATTGAGAGACCAGAGAGAGACCAGAGAGAGAGAGAAGATACCAGAGAGAGAGAGAGAGCTTTGACTATGTACAGACTCAGTGAGCATAGCCTTGCTATTGAGAAAGGCCGCCGTAGACAGACATGGCTCTCAAGAGAAGACAGGCTATGTGCTCACTGCCCACAAAATGAGGTGGAAACTGAGCTGCACTTCCTAACCTCCTGCCCAATGTATGACCATATTAGAGAGACATATTTCCCTCAGATTACACAGATCCACAAAGAATTCGAAAACAAATCCAATTTTGATAAACTCCCAAATCTACTGGGTGAAATTCCACAGTGTGCCATCACAGCAGCAAGATTTGTGACCTGCTGCCACAAGAAAAGGGCAACCAGTGAAGAACAAACACCATTGTAAATACAACCCATATTTATGTTTATTTATTTTAACTTGTGTGCTTTAACCATTTGTACATTGTTACAACACTGTATATATATAATATGACATTTGTAATGTCTTTATTGTTTTGAAACTTCTGTATGTGTAATGTTTACTGTTAATTTTTATTGTTTATTTCACTTTTGTATATTATCTACCTCACTTGCTTTGGCAATGTTAACACATGTTTCCCATGCCAATAAAGCCCCTTGAATTGAATTGAATTGAATTGAGAGAGAGAGAGAGTCCAGAGAGAGCACGAGAGACAGACCAGATAGAGAGCTAGCAGTCCACTCTTCAGACTTGTTACATCACATATAAAATGGCTAAAAAAGTTTCCTCAGTTCTTTAAGTAAGGTTAAATAAATAAAAACTTCCTCCACACTTCTTCTTTCCTGGCAGTCCGATTGTGTTTGCTCAACCCTTTGCCCTGTAATCTTCCCCATTACAGAGGAGTTCTGCAGCCATTATGGTTGGCTAGCTACCAGTGAAAGGCACTTATTACTGTTGTATAAAGACTTCTTCACAGAGGGACTAAACTCTAGTTACAGCAGTCTCTTGTGGAACAGCCTTGAGCAGACAACATTGACATTTACTAACCATCTCACACAGGCCTAATACTTCAATAGAAAAACAATACATTGGCAGCCGCCACTTGATTTGCTGTAAAGCTGAGGGGCGGGGCTTGTAGGAAAACCACTCTCAAATCTGCAATAACAATTTACAAATCTGTTGAGGAATACAGAGATTATTCTACATAGACGACTTCCATGTTCTACTTATATTGAAGATCTCTCCGGGCCGTGGCAGACTGACAGGAAAACAATCATTAGAAGACGGTATATTTATATTTTGTTTGGATCTAAAGTAGCGTTCATTTCCTAAAATAATGTCATCTTGTAATGGCCAATAGCTATCACAGACCGACCAGTATGAAGTCTATTAGGACACAGTAGAGGCGATGGATCTGTGATAACTTCTACTGGAGCTCTTTGATGAGTTAGGATGTCTATTTGGCATCCGTTTAAACACTTGTCAACACTTATTGACAAAATGGGAGTGACTATCTAAGACTTAAAGGAGCCTAAGAGGGATACTGCTTGATTAGACTTGCTTTGGAAAAATTCCAATTGTCTTCATGAAATAATTTGAACCAAGTAAGCAATTATGCACGTGCATTGTCTGGGAATAACCGCCCACCGCAGGCAGTTACAGAAACCACATTTCTCAGAACCTGAGTCATTTATATATACACCAAAATGCATTTTCTACACTATTAAAAGGGTTAGAGTTAGAGTTTCTACACTACGGAAAGGGTTAGAGTTAGAGTTTCTACACTATGGAACGGGTTAGAGTATCTAAACTATGGAAAGGGTTAGAGTTTCTACACTATGGAACGGGTTAGAGTTTCTAAACTATGGAAAGGGTTAGAGTATCTAAACTATGGAAAGGGTTAGAGTTTCTAAACTATGGAAAGGGTTAGAGTTTCTAAACTATGGAAAGGGTTAGAGTATTTAAACTATGGAAAGGGTTAGAGTTTCTAAACTATGGAAAGGGTTAGAGTTGCTACACTATGGAAAGGGTTAGAGTTGCTACACTATGGAAAGGGTTAGAGTATCTACACTATGGAACGGGTTAGAGTTTCTAAACTATGGAAAGGGTTAGAGTTTCTAAACTATGGAAAGGGTTAGAGTTTCTAAACTATGGAAAGAGTTAGAGTTTATACACTATGGAAAGGGTTAGAGTTTCTACACTATGGAACGGGTTAGAGTTTCTAAACTATGGAAAGGGTTAGAGTGTCTAAACTATGGAAAGGGTTAGAGTTTCTACACTATGGAAAGGGTTAGAGTTTCTACACTTTGGAAAGGGTTAGAGTTTCTAAACTATGGAAAGGGTTAGAGTTTCTACACTATGGAAAGGGTTAGAGGTTCTACACTATGGAAAGGGTTTGAGTTAGAGTTTCTACACTATGGAAAGGGTTAGAGTCTCTACACTATGGAAAGGAATTGAGTTAGAGTTTCTACACTATGGAAAGGGTTAGAGTCTCTACACTATGGAAAGGGTTAGAGTTTCTACACTTTGGAAAGGGTTAGAGTTTCTAAACTATGGAAAGGGTTAGAGTATCTACACTATGGAACGGGTTAGAGTTTCTACACTATGGAAAGGGTTTGAGTTAGAGTTTCTACACTATGGAAAGGGTTAGAGTCTCTACACTATGGAAAGGGTTTGAGTTAGAGTTTCTACACTATGGAAAGGGTTAGAGTCTCTACACTATGGAAAGGGTTAGAGTTTCTACACTATGGAAAGGGATAGAGTTTCTAAACTATGGAAAGTGTTAGAGTTTCTACACTATGGAAAGGGTTAGAGTTTCTAAACTATGGAAAGGGTTAGAGTTGCTACACTATGGAAAGGGTTAGAGTTTCTAAACTATGGAAAGGGTTAGAGTTTCTACACTATGGAAAGGGTTAGAGTTTCTAAACTATGGAAAGGGTTAGAGTTGCTACACTATGGAAAGGGTTAGAGTATCTACACTATGGAACGGGTTAGAGTTTCTACACTATGGAAAGGGTTTGAGTTAGAGTTTCTACACTATGGAAAGGGTTAGAGTCTCTACACTATGGAAAGGGTTTGAGTTAGAGTTTCTACACTATGGAAAGGGTTAGAGTCTCTACACTAAATCAAATCAAATCAAATCAAATCAAATTTATTAGTCACATACACATGGTTAGCAGATGTTAATGCGAGTGTAGCGAAATGCTTGTGCTTCTAGTTCCGACAATGCAGTAATAACCAACAGTAATCTAACCTAACAATTCCACACTACTACCTTACACACACACACAAGTGTAAAGGGATAAAGAATATGTACATAAAGATATATGGATGAGTGGTGGTACAGAACGGCATGGCAGATGCAGTAGATGGTATAGAGTACGGTATATACATATGAGATGAGTACTGTAGGGTATGTAAACATAAAGTGGCATAGTTTAAAGTGGCTAGTGGTACATGTATTGCATAAAGATGGCAAGATGCAGTAGATGATATAGAGTACAGTATATATACATATGAGATGGGTAATGTAGGGTATGTAAACATTGTATTAAGTGGCATTGCTTAAAGTGGCTAGTGGTACATTTTTACATAATTTCCATCAGTTCCCATTTTTAAAGTGGCTGGAGTTGAGTCAGTATGTTGGCAGCGGCCGCTAAATGTTAGTGGTGGCTGTTTAACAGTCTGATGGCCTTGAGATAGAAGCTGTTTTTCAGTCTCTCGGTCCCTGCTTTGATGCACCTGTACTGACCTCGCCTTCTGGATGATAGCGGGGTGAACAGGCAGTGGCTTGGGTGGTTGTTGTCCTTGATGATCTTTATGGCCTTCCTGTGACATCGGGTGGTGTAGGTGTCCTGGAGGGCAGGTAGTTTGCCCCTGGTGATGCGTTCTGCAGACCTCACTACCCTCTGGAGAGCCTTACGGTTGTGGGCGGAGCAGTTGCCGTACCAGGCGGTGATACAGCCCGACAGGATGCTCTCGATTGTGCATCTGTAGAAGTTTGTGAGTGCTTTTGGTGACAAGCCGAATTTCTTCAGCCTCCTGAGGTTGAAGAGGCGCTGCTGCGCCTTCTTCACAACGCTGTCTGTGTGGGTGGACCAGTTCAGTTTGTCCGTGATGTGTACACCGAGGAACTTAAAACTTTCCACCTTCTCCACTACTGACCCGTCGATGTGGATAGGGGGGTGCTCCCTCTGCTGTTTCCTGAAGTCCACAATCATCTCCTTTGTTTTGTTGACGTTGAGTATGAGGTTATTTTCCTGACACCACACTCCGAGGGCCCTCACCTCCTCCCTGTAGGCCGTCTCGTCGTTGTTGGTGATCAAGCCTACCACTGTAGTGTCATCCGCAAACTTGATGATTGAGTTGGAGGCGTGCATGGCCACGCAGTCGTGGGTGAACAGGGAGTACAGGAGAGGGCTCAGAACGCACCCTTGTGGGGCCCCAGTGTTGAGGATCAGCGGGGTGGAGATGTTGTTACCTACCCTCACCACCTGGGGGCGGCCCGTCAGGAAGTCCAGGACCCAGTTGCACAGGGCGGGGTCGAGACCCAGGGTCTCGAGCTTGATGACGAGTTTGGAGGGTACTATGGTGTTAAATGCTGAGCTGTAATCGATGAACAGCATTCTCACATGGGTATTCCTCTTGTCCAGATGGGTTAGGGCAGTGTGCAGTGTGGTTGCGATTGCGTCGTCTGTGGACCTATTGGGTCGGTAAGCAAATTGGAGTGGGTCTAGGGTGTCCGGTAGGGTGGAGGTGATATGGTCCTTGACTAGTCTCTCAAAGCACTTCATGATGACGGAAGTGAGTGCTACGGGGCGGTAGTCGTTTAGCTCAGTTACCTTAGCTTTCTTGGGAACAGGAACAATGGTGGCCCTCTTGAAGCATGTGGGAACAGCAGACTGGGATAAGGATTGATTGAATATGTCCGTAAACACACCAGCCAGCTGGTCTGCGCATGCTCTGAGGACGCGGCTGGGAATGCCGTCTGGGCCTGCAGCCTTGCGAGGGTTAACACGTTTAAATGTTTTACTCACCTCGGCTGCAGTGAAGGAGAGCCCGCAGGTTTTGGTAGGGGGCCGTGTCAGTGGCACTGTATTGTCCTCAAAGCGGGCAAAAAAGTTGTTTAGCCTGTCTGGGAGCAAGACATCCTGGTCCTCGACGGGGCTGGTTTTCTTTTTGTAATCCGTGATTGACTGTAGACCCTGCCACATACCTCTTGTGTCTGAGCTGTTGAATTTCGACTCGATTTTGTCTCTGTACTGAGACTTGGCCTGTTTGATTGCCTTGCGGAGAGAATAGCTACACTGATTGTATTCGGTCATGCTTCCGGTCACCTTGCCCTGGTTAAAAGCAGTGGTTCGCGCTTTCAGTTTCACGCGAATGCTGCCGTCAATCCACGGTTTCTGGTTTGGGAATGTTTTTATCGTTGCTGTGGGTACGACATCGTCAATGCACTTCCTAATGAACTCGCTCACCGAATCAGCATATTCGTCAATATTGTTGTTGGACGCGATGCGGAACATATTCCAATCTGCGTGATCGAAGCAGTCTTGAAGCGTGGATTCAGATTGGTCGGACCAGCGTTGAACAGACCTGAGCGCGGGAGCTTGTTGTTTGAGTTTTTGGGTTAGAGTTTCTAAACTATGGAAAGGGTTAGAGTTTCTAAACTATGGAAAGGGATAGAGTTTCTAAACTATGGAAAGTGTTAGAGTTTCTACACTATGGAAAGGGTTAGAGTTTCTAAACTATGGAAAGGGTTAGAGTTGCTACACTATGGAAAGGGTTAGAGTTTCTAAACTATGGAAAGGGTTAGAGTTTCTACACTATGGAAAGGGTTAGAGTTTCTAAACTATGGAAAGGGTTAGAGTTGCTACACTATGGAAAGGGTTAGAGTATCTACACTATGGAACGGGTTAGAGTTTCTACACTATGGAAAGGGTTAGAGTTTCTAAACTATGGAAAGGGTTAGAGTTTCTACACTATGGAAAGGGTTAGAGTTTCTAAACTATGGAAAGGGTTAGAGTTGCTACACTATGGAAAGGGTTAGAGTATCTACACTATGGAACGGGTTAGAGTTTCTACACTATGGAAAGGGTTTGAGTTAGAGTTTCTACACTATGGAAAGGGTTAGAGTCTCTACACTATGGAAAGGGTTAGAGTTAGAGTTTCTACACTATGGAAAGGGTTTGAGTTAGAGTTTCTACACTATGGAAAGGGTTAGAGTCTCTACACTATGGAAAGGGTTAGAGTTTCTACACTATGGAAAGGGTTAGAGTTTCTACACTATGGAAAGGGTTAGAGTTTCTACACTATGGAAAGGGTTAGAGTATCTACACTATGGAACGGGTTAGAGTTTCTACACTATGGAAACGGTTAGAGTTTCTACACTATGGAAAGGGTTAGGGTTTCTAAACTATGGAAAGGGTTAGAGTTTCTACACTATGGAAAGGGTTAGAGTTTCTACACTATGGAAAGGGTTAGAGTTTCTACACTATGGAAAGGGTTAGAGTTAGAGTTTCTACACTATGGAAAGGGTTAGAGTTTCTACACTATGGAAAGTGTTAGAGTTTCTAAACTATGGAAAGGGTTAGAGTTTCTACACTATGGGAAGGGTTAGAGTTTCTAAACTATGGAAAGGGTTAGAGTTTCTACAATATGGAAAGGGTTAGAGTTTCTAAACTATGGAAAGGGTTAGAGTATCTACACTATGGAAAGGGTTAGAGTTAGAGTTTCTACAATACTGACGTTATCTTCCTGTCTGGGTTGGCGCCCCCCCTTGGTTTGTGCTGTGGTGGAGATCTTTGTGGGCTATACTCGGCCTTGTCTCAGGATTGTAAGTTGGTGGTTGAAGATATCCCTCTAGTGGTGCGGGGGCTGTGCTTTGGCAAAGTGGTTGGGGTTATATCCTTCCTGTTTGGCCCTGTCCGGGGGTATCATTGGATGGGGCCACAGTGTCTCCTGACCCCTCCTGTCTCAGCCTCCAGTATTTATGCTGCAGTAGTTTGTGTCGGGGGGCTAGGGCCAGTTGGTTATATCTGGAGTACTTCTCCTGTCTTATCCAGTGTCCTGTGTGAATTTAAGTATGCTCTCTCTAATTCTCTCCTTCTCTCTTTCTTTCTCTCTCTCGGAGAACCTGAGCCCTAGGACCATACGTCAAGACTACTGGGCATGATGACTCCTTGCTGTCCCCAGTCCACCTGGCCTTGCTGCTGTTCCAGTTTCAACTGTTCTGCCTGCAGTTATGGAACCCCTACCTGTCCCAGACCTGCTGTTTTAAACTCTTAATGATCGGCTATGAAAAGCCAACTGACATTTATTCCTGATTATTATTTGACCATGCTTGTCATTTATGAACATTTTGAACATCTTGGCTCTCTCTAATTCTTTCCTTCTCTCTTTCTTTCTCTCTCTCGGAGGAACTGAGCCCTAGGACCAACACGTCAGGACTACCGGGCATGATGACTCCTTGCTGTCCCCAGTCCACCTGGCCTTGCTGCTGTCCCAGTTTCAACTGTTCTGCCTGCGGTTATGGAACCCCTACCTGTCCCAGACCTGCTGTTTTCAACTCTTAATTATCGGCTATGAAAAGCCAACTGACATTTATTCCTGATTATTATTTGACCATGCTTGTCATTTATGAACATTTTGAACATCTTGGCCATGTTCTGTTATAATCTCCACCCGGCACAGCCAGAAGAGGACTGGCCACCCCTCATAGCCTGGTTCCTCTCTAGGTTTCTTCCTAGGTTTTGGCCTTTCTAGGGAGTTTTTCATAGCCACCGTGCTTCTACACCTGCATTGCTTGCTGTTTGGGGTTTTAGGCTGGGTTTCTGTACAGCACTTCGAGATATTAGCTGATGTACGAAGGGCTATATAAAATAAACTTGATTGATTGATTGATAGAGTTTCTAAACTATGGAAAGGGATAGAGTTTCTAAACTATGGAAAGGGATAGAGTTTCTACACTATGGAAAGGGTTAGAGTTTCTAAATTATGGAAAGAGTTAGAGTTTCTAAACTATGGAAAGGGTTAAAGACTCTACAATATGGAAAGTTTTAGAGTTTCTAAACTATGGAAAGGGATAGAGTTTCTAAACTATGGAAAGGGTTAGAGTTTCTACACTATGGAAAGGGTTAGAGTTTCTAAACTATGGAAAGGGTTAGAGTTTCTAAACTATGGAAAGGGTTAGAGTTTCTAAACTATGGAAAGGGTTAGAGTATCTAAACTATGGAAAGGGTTAGAGTTTCTAAACTATGGAAAGGGTTAGAGTTTCTAAACTATGGAAAGGGTTAGAGTTTCTACAATATGGAACGGGTTAGAGTATCTAAACTATGGAAAGGGTTAGAGTTTCTACACTTTGGAAAGGGTTAGAGTTTCTAAACTATGGAAAGGGTTAGAGTTTCTACACTTTGGAAAGGGTTAGAGTTTCTAAACTATGGAAAGGGTTAGAGTTTCTACACTATGGAAAGGGTTAGAGTTTCTAAACTATGGAAAGGGTTAGAGTATCTACACTATGGAAAGGGTTAGAGTTAGAGTTTCTACAATACTGACGTTATCTTCCTGTCTGGGTTGGCGCCCCCCCTTGGTTTGTGCTGTGGTGGAGATCTTTGTGGGCTATACTCGGCCTTGTCTCAGGATTGTAAGTTGGTGGTTGAAGATATCCCTCTAGTGGTGCGGGGGCTGTGCTTTGGCAAAGTGTTATATCCTTCCTGTTTGGCCCTGTCCGGGGGTATCATTGGATGGGGCCACAGTGTCTCCTGACCCCTCCTGTCTCAGCCTCCAGTATTTATGCTGCAGTAGTTTGTGTCGGGGGGCTAGGGCCAGTTGGTTATATCTGGAGTACTTCTCCTGTCTTATCCAGTGTCCTGTGTGAATTTAAGTATGCTCTCTCTAATTCTCTCCTTCTCTCTTTCTTTCTCTCTCTCGGAGAACCTGAGACCTAGGACCATACGTCAGGACTACTGGGCATGATGACTCCTTGCTGTCCCCAGTCCACCTGGCCTTGTTGCTGTTCCAGTTTCAACTGTTCTGCCTGCAGTTATGGAACCCCTACCTGTCCCAGACCTGCTGTTTTAAACTCTTAATGATCGGCTATGAAAAGCCAACTGACATGTATTCCTGATTATTATTTGACCATGCTTGTCATTTATGAACATTTTGAACATCTTGGCTCTCTCTAATTCTTTCCTTCTCTCTTTCTTTCTCTCTCTCGGAGGAACTGAGCCCTAGGACCATACGTCAGGACTACCGGGCATGATGACTCCTTGCTGTCCCCAGTCCACCTGGCCTTGCTGCTGTCCCAGTTTCAACTGTTCTGCCTGCGGTTATGGAACCCCTACCTGTCCCAGACCTGCTGTTTTCAACTCTTAATTATCGGCTATGAAAAGCCAACTGACATTTATTCCTGATTATTATTTGACCATGCTTGTCATTTATGAACATTTTGAACATCTTGGCCATGTTCTGTTATAATCTCCACCCGGCACAGCCAGAAGAGGACTGGCCACCCCTCATAGCCTGGTTCCTCTCTAGGTTTCCTCCTAGGTTTTGGCCTTTCTAGGGAGTTTTTCCTAGCCACCGTGCTTCTACACCTGCATTGCTTGCTGTTTGGGGTTTTAGAATGGGTTTCTGTACAGCACTTCGAGATATTAGCTGATGTACGAAGGGCTATATAAAATAAACTTGATTGATTGATTGATAGAGTTTCTAAACTATGGAAAGGGATAGAGTTTCTAAACTATGGAAAGGGATAGAGTTTCTACACTATGGAAAGGGTTAGAGTTTCTAAATTATGGAAAGAGTTAGAGTTTCTAAACTATGGAAAGGGTTAAAGACTCTACAATATGGAAAGTTTTAGAGTTTCTAAACTATGGAAAGGGATAGAGTTTCTAAACTATGGAAAGGGTTAGAGTTTCTACACTATGGAAAGTGTTAGAGTTTCTAAACTATGGAAAGGGTTAGAGTTTCTAAACTATGGAAAGGGTTAGAGTATCTAAACTATGGAAAGGGTTAGAGTTTCTAAACTATGGAAAGGGTTAGAGTTTCTACACTATGGAACGGGTTAGAGTTTCTAAACTATGGAAAGGGTTAGAGTTTCTACACTTTGGAAAGGGTTAGAGTTTCTAAACTATGGAAAGGGTTAGAGTTTCTACACTATGGAAAGGGTTAGAGTTTCTACACTATGGAAAGGGTTAGAGTTTCTACACTATGGAAAGAGTTAGAGTTTCTAAACTATGGAAAGGGTTAGAGTTTCTAAAATATGGAAAGAGTTAGAGTTTCTAAACTATGGAAAGGGTTAGAGTTTCTAAACTATGGAAAGGGTTAGAGTTTCTACACTATGGAAAGGGTTAGAGTTTCTAAAATATGGAAAGAGTTAGAGTTTCTAAACTATGGAAAGGGTTAGAGTTTCTAAACTATGGAAAGGGTTAGAGTTTCTACACTATGGAAAGGGTTAGAGTATCTAAACTATGGAAAGAGTTAGAGTTTCTACACTATGGAAAGGGTTAGAGTTTCTAAACTATGGAACGGGTTAGAGTTTCTAAACTATGGAAAGGGTTAGAGTTTCTACACTATGGAAAGGGTTAGAGTATCTAAACTATGGAAAGGGTTAGAGTTTCTACACTATGGAAAGGGTTAGAGTATCTAAACTATGGAAAGGGTTAGAGTTTCTAAAATATGGAAAGAGTTAGAGTTTCTAAACTATGGAAAGGGTTAGAGTTTCTACACTATGGAAAGGGTTAGAGTATCTAAACTATGGAAAGAGTTAGAGTTTATACACTATGGAAAGGGTTAGAGTTTATACACTATGGAAAGGGTTAGAGATTCTAAAATATGGAAGGGGTTAGAGTTTCTAAAATATGGAAAGAGTTAGAGTTTCTACACTATGGAAAGGGTTAGAGTATCTAAACTATGGAAAGGGTTAGAGTTTCTAAACTATGGAAAGGGTTAGAGTTTCTACACTATGGAAAGGGTTAGAGTTTCTACACTATGGAAAGGGTTAGAGTTTCTACACTATGGAAAGGGTTAGAGTTTCTAAACTATGGAACGGGTTAGAGTTTCTACACTATGGAAAGGGTTAGAGTTTCTACACTATGGAAAGGGTTTGAGTTAGAGTTTCTACACTATGGAAAGGGTTAGAGTTTCTACACTATGGAAAGGGTTAGAGTTTCTAAACTATGGAAAGGGTTAGAGTTTCTAAACTATGGAAAGGGTTACAGTTTCTACACTATGGAAAGGGTTAGAGTTTCTAAACTTTGGAAAGGGTTAGAGTTTTTACACTATGGAAAGGGTTAGAGTTTCTACACTATGGAAAGGGTTAGAGTTAGAATTTCTACACTATGGAAAGGGTTTGAGTTAGAGTTTCTACACTATGGAAAGGGTTAGAGTTTCTAAACTATGTAAAGGGTTAGAGTTTCTAATCTATGGAAAGGGTTAGAGTTTCTACACTATGGAAAGGGTTAGAGTTTCTACACTATGGAAAGGGTTAGAGTTTCTACACTATGGAAAGGGTTAGAGTTTCTAAACTATGGAACGGGTTAGAGTATCTACACTATGGAACGGGTTAGATTTTCTACACTATGGAAAGTGTTAGAGTTTCTAAACTATGGAAAGGGTTAGAGTTTCTACACTATGGAAAGGGTTTAGAGTTTTTACACTATGGAAAAGGTTAGCGTTTCTACACTATGGAAAGGGTTAGAGTTTCTACACTATGGAAAGGGTTTAGAGTTTTTACACTATGGAAAGGGTTAGAGTTTCTACACTATGGAACGGGTTAGAGTTTCTAAACTATGGAAAGGGTTAGAGTTTTTACACTATGGAACGGGTTAGAGTTAGAGTTTCTACAATACTGACGTTATCTTCCTGTCTGGGTTGGCGCCCCCCCTTGGTTTGTGCTGTGGTGGAGATCTTTGTGGGCTATACTCGGCCTTGTCTCAGGATTGTAAGTTGGTGGTTGAAGATATCCCTCTAGTGGTGCGGGGGCTGTGCTTTGGCAAAGTGTTATATCCTTCCTGTTTGGCCCTGTCCGGGGGTATCATTGGATGGGGCCACAGTGTCTCCTGACCCCTCCTGTCTCAGCCTCCAGTATTTATGCTGCAGTAGTTTGTGTCGGGGGGCTAGGGCCAGTTGGTTATATCTGGAGTACTTCTCCTGTCTTATCCAGTGTCCTGTGTGAATTTAAGTATGCTCTCTCTAATTCTCTCCTTCTCTCTTTCCTTCTCTCTCTCGGAGAACCTGAGACCTAGGACCATACGTCAGGACTACTGGGCATGATGACTCCTTGCTGTCCCCAGTCCACCTGGCCTTGCTGCTGTTCCAGTTTCAACTGTTCTGCCTGCAGTTATGGAACCCCTACCTGTCCCAGACCTGCTGTTTTAAACTCTTAATGATCGGCTATGAAAAGCCAACTGACATTTATTCCTGATTATTATTTGACCATGCTTGTCATTTATGAACATTTTGAACATCTTGGCTCTCTCTAATTCTTTCCTTCTCTCTTTCTTTCTCTCTCTCGGAGGAACTGAGCCCTAGGACCATACGTCAGGACTACCGGGCATGATGACTCCTTGCTGTCCCCAGTCCACCTGGCCTTGCTGCTGTCCCAGTTTCAACTGTTCTGCCTGCGGTTATGGAACCCCTACCTGTCCCAGACCTGCTGTTTTCAACTCTTAATTATCGGCTATGAAAAGCCAACTGACATTTATTCCTGATTATTATTTGACCATGCTTGTCATTTATGAACATTTTGAACATCTTGGCCATGTTCTGTTATAATCTCCACCCGGCACAGCCAGAAGAGGACTGGCCACCCCTCATAGCCTGGTTCCTCTCTAGGTTTCTTCCTAGGTTTTGGCCTTTCTAGGGAGTTTTTCCTAGCCACCGTGCTTCTACACCTGCATTGCTTGCTGTTTGGGGTTTTAGGCTGGGTTTCTGTACAGCACTTCGAGATATTAGCTGATGTACGAAGGGCTATATAAAATAAACTTGATTGATTGATTGATAGAGTTTCTAAACTATGGAAAGGGATAGAGTTTCTAAACTATGGAAAGGGTTGGAGTTTCTACACTATGGAAAGGGTTAGAGTTTCTAAACTATGGAAAGGGTTAGAGTTTCTAAACTATGGAAAGGGTTAGAGTATCTAAACTATGGAAAGGGTTAGAGTTTCTAAACTATGGAAAGGGTTAGAGTTTCTAAACTATGGAAAGGGTTAGAGTTTCTACACTATGGAACGGGTTAGAGTTTCTAAACTATGGAAAGGGTTAGAGTTTCTACACTTTGGAAAGGGTTAGAGTTTCTAAACTATGGAAAGGGTTAGAGTTTCTACACTATGGAAAGGGTTAGAGTTTCTACACTATGGAAAGGGTTAGAGTTTCTACACTATGGAAAGAGTTAGAGTTTCTACACTATGGAAAGGGTTAGAGTTTCTAAAATATGGAAAGAGTTAGAGTTTCTAAACTATGGAAAGGGTTAGAGTTTCTACACTATGGAAAGGGTTAGAGTATCTAAACTATGGAAAGGGTTAGAGTTTCTACACTATGGAAAGGGTTAGAGTATCTAAACTATGGAAAGAGTTAGAGTTTATACACTATGGAAAGAGTTAGAGTTTCTAAACTATGGAAAGGGTTAGAGTTTCTACACTATGGAAAGGGTTAGAGTATCTAAACTATGGAAAGAGTTAGAGTTTATACACTATGGAAAGGGTTAGAGTTTATACACTATGGAAAGGGTTAGAGTTTCTAAAATATGGAAGGGGTTAGAGTTTCTAAAATATGGAAAGAGTTAGAGTTTCTACACTATGGAAAGGGTTAGAGTATCTAAACTATGGAAAGGGTTAGAGTTTCTAAACTATGGAAAGGGTTAGAGTTTCTACACTATCGAAAGGGTTAGAGTTTCTACACTATGGAAAGGGTTAAAGTTTCTACACTATGGAAAGGGTTAGAGTTTCTAAACTATGGAAAGGGTTAGAGTTTCTACACTATGGAAAGGGTTAGAGTTTCTACACTATGGAAAGGGGTTGAGTTAGAGTTTCTACACTATGGAAAGGGTTAGAGTTTCTACACTATGGAAAGGGTTAGAGTTTCTAAACTATGGAAAGGGTTAGAGTTTCTAAACTATGGAAAGGGTTACAGTTTCTACACTATGGAAAGGGTTAGAGTTTATAAACTATGGAAAGGGTTAGAGTTTTTACACTATGGAAAGGGTTAGAGTTTCTACACTATGGATAGGGTTAGAGTTAGAATTTCTACACTATGGAAAGGGTAAGAGTTTCTAAACTATGTAAAGGGTTAGAGTTTCTAAACTATGGAAAGGGTTACAGTTTCTACACTATGGAAAGGGTTAGAGTTTCTAAACTATGGAAAGGGTTAGAGTTTTTACACTATGGAAAGGGTTAGAGTTTCTACACTATGGAAAGGGTTAGAGTTTCTACACTATCGAAAGGGTTAGAGTTTCAACACTATGGAAAGGGTTAAAGTTTCTACACTATGGAAAGGGTTAGAGTTTCTAAACTATGGAAAGGGTTAGAGTTTCTACACTATGGAAAGGGTTAGAGTTTCTACACTATGGAAAGGGGTTGAGTTAGAGTTTCTACACTATGGAAAGGGTTAGAGTTTCTACACTATGGAAAGGGTTAGAGTTTCTAAACTATGGAAAGGGTTAGAGTTTCTAAACTATGGAAAGGGTTACAGTTTCTACACTATGGAAAGGGTTAGAGTTTATAAACTATGGAAAGGGTTAGAGTTTTTACACTATGGAAAGGGTTAGAGTTTCTACACTATGGATAGGGTTAGAGTTAGAATTTCTACACTATGGAAAGGGTAAGAGTTTCTAAACTATGTAAAGGGTTAGAGTTTCTAAACTATGGAAAGGGTTACAGTTTCTACACTATGGAAAG
Organism: Salvelinus alpinus; assembly: GCF_045679555.1. Classification (NCBI taxonomy): domain Eukaryota; kingdom Metazoa; phylum Chordata; class Actinopteri; order Salmoniformes; family Salmonidae; genus Salvelinus; species Salvelinus alpinus. Next base: position 12,703,790 of record NC_092093.1, on the reverse strand, counting down.
GGTTAGAGTTTCTAAACTATGGAAAGGGTTAGAGTTTTTACACTATGGAAAGGGTTAGAGTTTCTACACTATGGAAAGGGTTAGAGTTTCTAATCTATGGAAAGGGTTAGAGTTTCTACACTATGGAAAGGGTTAGAGTTAGAGTTTCTACACTATGGAAAGGGTTAGAGTTTCTAAACTATGTAAAGGGTTAGAGTTTCTAATCTATGGAAAGGGTTAGAGTTTCTACACTATGGAAAGGGTTAGAGTTTCTACACTATGGAAAGGGTTAGAGTTTCTACACTATGGAAAGGGTTAGAGTTAGAGTTTCTACACTATGGAAAGGGTTAGAGTTTCTAAACTATGTAAAGGGTTAGAGTTTCTAATCTATGGAAAGGGTTAGAGTTTCTACACTATGGAAAGGGTTAGAGTTTCTACACTATGGAAAGGGTTAGAGTTTCTACACTATGGAAAGGGGTTGAGTAAGAGTTTCTACACTATGGAAAGGGTTAGAGTTTCTACACTATGGAAAGGGTTAGAGTTTCTACACTATGGAAAGGGTTTGAGTTAGAGTTTCTACACTATGGAAAGGGTTAGAGTTTCTACACTATGGAAAGGGTTAGAGTTAGAGTTTCTACACTATGGAAAGGGTTAGAGTTTCTAAACTATGTAAAGGGTTAGAGTTTCTAATCTATGGAAAGGGTTAGAGTTTCTACACTATGGAAAGGGTTAGAGTTTCTACACTATGGAAAGGGTTAGAGTTTCTACACTATGGAAAGGGTTTGAGTTAGAGTTTCTACACTATGGAAAGGGTTAGAGTTTCTAAACTATGTAAAGGGTTAGAGTTTCTAATCTATGGAAAGGGTTAGAGTTTCTACACTATGGAAAGGGTTAGAGTTTCTACACTATGGAAAGGGTTAGAGTTTCTACACTATGGAAAGGGTTAGAGTTTCTAAACTATGGAACGGGTTAGAGTATCTACACTATGGAAAGGGTTAGAGTTTCTACACTATGGAAAGGGTTAGAGTTTCTAATCTATGGAAAGGGTTAGAGTTTCTACACTATGGAAAGGGTTAGAGTTTCTACACTATGGAACGGGTTAGATTTTCTACACTATGGAAAGTGTTAGAGTTTCTACACTATGGAAAGGGTTTGAGTTAGAGTTTCTACACTATGGAAAGGGTTAGAGTTTCTACACTATGGAAAGGGTTAGAGTATCTAAACTATGGAAAGGGTTAGAGTTTCTACACTATGGAAAGGGTTAGAGTATCTAAACTATGGAAAGAGTTAGAGTTTATACACTATGGAAAGAGTTAGAGTTTCTAAACTATGGAAAGGGTTAGAGTTTCTACACTATGGAAAGGGTTAGAGTATCTAAACTATGGAAAGAGTTAGAGTTTATACACTATGGAAAGGGTTAGAGTTTATACACTATGGAAAGGGTTAGAGGTTCTAAAATATGGAAGGGGTTAGAGTTTCTAAAATATGGAAAGAGTTAGAGTTTCTACACTATGGAAAGGGTTAGAGTATCTAAACTATGGAAAGGGTTAGAGTTTCTAAACTATGGAAAGGGTTAGAGTTTCTACACTATCGAAAGGGTTAGAGTTTCTACACTATGGAAAGGGTTAAAGTTTCTACACTATGGAAAGGGTTAGAGTTTCTAAACTATGGAAAGGGTTAGAGTTTCTACACTATGGAAAGGGTTAGAGTTTCTACACTATGGAAAGGGGTTGAGTAAGAGTTTCTACACTATGGAAAGGGTTAGAGTTTCTACACTATGGAAAGGGTTAGAGTTTCTAAACTATGGAAAGGGTTTGAGTTTCTAAACTATGGAAAGGGTTACAGTTTCTACACTATGGAAAGGGTTAGAGTTTCTAAACTATGGAAAGGGTTAGAGTTTTTACACTATGGAAAGGGTTAGAGTTTCTACACTATGGATAGGGTTAGAGTTAGAATTTCTACACTATGGAAAGGGTAAGAGTTTCTAAACTATGTAAAGGGTTAGAGTTTCTAAACTATGGAAAGGGTTACAGTTTCTACACTATGGAAAGGGTTAGAGTTTCTAAACTATGGAAAGGGTTAGAGTTTTTACACTATGGAAAGGGTTAGAGTTTCTACACTATGGAAAGGGTTAGAGTTAGAATTTCTACACTATGGAAAGGGTTTGAGTTAGAGTTTCTACACTATGGAAAGGGTTAGAGTTTCTAAACTATGTAAAGGGTTAGAGTTTCTAATCTTTGGAAAGGGTTAGAGTTTCTACACTATGGAAAGGGTTAGAGTTTCTACACTATGGAAAGGGTTAGAGTTTCTACACTATGGAAAGGGTTAGAGTTTCTAAACTATGGAAAGGGTTACAGTTTCTACACTATGGAAAGGGTTAGAGTTTCTAAACTATGGAAAGGGTTAGAGTTTCTACACTATGGATAGGGTTAGAGTTAGAATTTCTACACTATGGAAAGGGTAAGAGTTTCTAAACTATGTAAAGGGTTAGAGTTTCTAAACTATGGAAAGGGTTACAGTTTCTACACTATGGAAAGGGTTAGAGTTTCTAAACTATGGAAAGGGTTAGAGTTTTTACACTATGGAAAGGGTTAGAGTTTCTACACTATGGAAAGGGTTAGAGTTAGAATTTCTACACTATGGAAAGGGTTTGAGTTAGAGTTTCTACACTATGGAAAGGGTTAGAGTTTCTAAACTATGTAAAGGGTTAGAGTTTCTAATCTTTGGAAAGGGTTAGAGTTTCTACACTATGGAAAGGGTTAGAGTTTCTACACTATGGAAAGGGTTAGAGTTTCTACACTATGGAAAGGGTTAGAGTTTCTAAACTATGGAATGGGTTAGAGTATCTACACTATGGAATGGGTTAGATTTTCTACACTATGGAAAGTGTTAGATTTTCTAAACTATGGAAAGGGTTAGAGTTTCTACACTATGGAAAGGGTTTAGAGTTTTTACACTATGGAAAAGGTTAACGTTTCTACACTATGGAAAGGGTTAGAGTTTCTACACTATGGAACGGGTTAGAGTTTCTAAACTATGGAAAGGGTTAGAGTTTTTACACTATGGAACGGGTTAGAGTTTCTACACTATGGAAAGGGTTAGGGTTTCTACACTATGGAAAGGGTTTAGAGTTTTTACACTATGGAAAGGGTTAGAGTTTCTACACTATGGAAAGGGTTAGAGTTTCTACACTATGGAACGGGTTAGAGTTTCTACACTATGGAAAGGGTTAGGGTTTCTACACTATGGAAAGGGTTTAGAGTTTTTACACTATGGAAAGGGTTAGAGTTTCTACAGTATGGAAAGGGTTAGAGTTTCTAAACTATGGAACGGGTTAGAGTTTCTAAACTATGGAAAGGGTTAGAGTTTCTACACTATGGAAAGGGTTAGAGTATCTAAACTATGGAAAGGGTTAGAGTTTCTACACTATGGAAAGGGTTAGAGTATCTAAACTATGGAAAGAGTTAGAGTTTATACACTATGGAAAGGGTTAGAGTTTATACACTATGGAAAGGGTTAGAGTTTCTAAAATATGGAAGGGGTTAGAGTTTCTAAAATATGGAAAGAGTTAGAGTTTCTACACTATGGAAAGGGTTAGAGTATCTAAACTATGGAAAGGGTTAGAGTTTCTAAACTATGGAAAGGGTTAGAGTTTCTACACTATGGAAAGGGTTAGAGTTTCTACACTATGGAAAGGGTTAGAGTTTCTAAACTATGGAAAGGGTTAGAGTTTCTACACTATGGAAAGGGTTAGAGTTTCTACACTATGGAAAGGGTTTGAGTTAGAGTTTCTACACTTTGGAAAGGGTTAGAGTTTCTACACTATGGAAAGGGTTAGAGTTTCTAAACTATGGAAAGGGTTAGAGTTTCTAAACTATGGAAAGGGTTACAGTTTCTACACTTTGGAAAGGGTTAGAGTTTCTAAACTATGGAAAGGGTTAGAGTTTTTACACTATGGAAAGGGTTAGAGTTTCTACACTATGGATAGGGTTAGAGTTAGAATTTCTACACTATGGAAAGGGTTAGAGTTTCTAAACTATGTAAAGGGTTAGAGTTTCTAAACTATGGAAAGGGTTACAGTTTCTACACTATGGAAAGGGTTAGAGTTTCTAAACTATGGAAAGGGTTAGAGTTTTTACACTATGGAAAGGGTTAGAGTTTCTACACTATGGAAAGGGTTAGAGTTAGAATTTCTACACTATGGAAAGGGTTTGAGTTAGAGTTTCTACACTATGGAAAGGGTTAGAGTTTCTAAACTATGTAAAGGGTTAGAGTTTCTAATCTATGGAAAGGGTTAGAGTTTCTACACTATGGAAAGGGTTAGAGTTTCTACACTATGGAAAGGGTTAGAGTTTCTACACTATGGAAAGGGTTAGAGTTTCTAAACTATGGAACGGGTTAGAGTATCTACACTATGGAACGGGTTAGATTTTCTACACTATGGAAAGTGTTAGAGTTTCTAAACTATGGAAAGGGTTAGAGTTTCTACACTATGGAAAGGGTTTAGAGTTTTTACACTATGGAAAAGGTTAGCGTTTCTACACTATGGAAAGGGTTAGAGTTTCTACACTATGGAACGGGTTAGAGTTTCTAAACTATGGAAAGGGTTAGAGTTTTTACACTATGGAACGGGTTAGAGTTTCTACACTATGGAAAGGGTTAGGGTGTCTACACTATGGAAAGGGTTTAGAGTTTTTACACTATGGAAAGGGTTAGAGTTTCTACACTATGGAAAGGGTTAGAGTTTCTACACTATGGAACGGGTTAGAGTTTCTACACTATGGAAAGGGTTAGGGTTTCTACACTATGGAAAGGGTTTAGAGTTTTTACACTATGGAAAGGGTTAGAGTTTCTACAGTATGGAAAGGGTTAGAGTTTCTAAACTATTGAAAGGGTTAGAGTTTCTACAGTATGGAAAGGGTTAGAGTTTCTAAACTATGGAAAGGGTTAGAGTTTTAAATCTGGGCTCCCCCCAGACCAGAGACCACCTGACAGAGACAGAGGGTCAGTCTCCCAGCTCCCCCCAGACCAGAGACCACCTGACAGAGACAGAGGGTCAGTCACACAGCTCCCCCCAGACCAGAGACCACCTGACAGAGACAGAGGGTCAGTCTCCCGGCTCCCCCCAGACCAGACAGAGACAGAGGGTCAGTCTCCCGGCTCCCCCCAGACCAGACAGAGACAGAGGGTCAGTCACACAGCTCCCCCCAGACCAGAGACCACCTGACAGACAGAGGGTCAGTCTCCCGGCTCCCCCCAGACCAGAGACCACCTGGCAGAGACAGAGGGTCAGTCTCCCGGCTCCCCCCAGACCAGAGACCACCTGACAGAGACAGAGGGTCAGTCTCCTGGCTCCCCCCAGACCAGAGACCACCAGACAGAGACAGAGGGTCAGTCACCCGGCTCCCCCCAGACCAGAGGCTAACTGACAGAGACAGTCACCCACATACAGCTAGTTCTGCAGGTTACAGACCGAGACAGTCACCCACATACAGCTAGTTTTACAGGTTACAGACAGAGACACTAGCATGAAAAGTCTTCATGTCTTAAGTATAATCTATCAAATAGTTTATTGGCGGGGTGGTGTGAAGATTCTGCCTCTAGGACATAAAGCTAGCACTACCACAGGTTACTTCAGGTTAAGTATCATCCTGTATTACTAAAGCTGGAAGAGTGTTTCTCTGGGTCGATCCAGGGCAGGCTTAGTGGTTGGTGTGTGTGGTGATGTTCCCAGGACATCATTGGACAATTATATGGCCCCCATACTGAGTGGTGTGTGGCCCCCATACTGAGTGGTGTGTGTGTGTGTGTGTGTGTGTGTGTGTGTGTGTGTGTGTGTGTGTGTGTGTGTGTGTGTGTGTGTGTGTGTGTGTGTGTGTGTGTGTGTGTGTGTGTGTGTGTGTGTGTGTGTGTGTGTGTGTGTGTGTGTGTGTGTGTGTGTGTGTGTGTGTGTGTGTGTGTGTGTCTGTGTGTATATATATATCCACCACCCATACTGGGAGCAGTGGGATATCTCTGCCTCCCAATCCCCATGAGGCCTAAAATAGGAGGTAGGTGAGAGACAGGGCGTCCATATCGCTAACCAACACACACACTCCTATCCCCTCTGTTTTATCTCTTCTCTCCTTATCTCCTGGGCTTTCAGCAGGGCTGGCTCCCTGGGGTGTCACGAAAACAGGATAAACACGTTTTGATGTTGTCCAATATTCCACTGCAGTGACGTACACACACACACACACACACCCACACACACCCACACCCACACCCACACCCACACCCACACACACACACACACACACACACACACACACACACACACACACACACACACACACTGCCATCGGAGAAAGGGACCACCGCACTGCAATGCTAAAACCTCTCAGACTACCGAAACGGAGGACGAAATTGCCTCCTCAGTAACGTTCAGAACAGGTTTGTTACTCTGCATTTCCCTGTCCCACGTTTAATACATAGGACCTCATTAGGTCTACTGTACTGCCCTCTCCACATTCTTCAGTTCTACAACACTAATACAGAATCATCATATTCCATCGGAATTGAATTGTGTTCCGTCTGTGTAATCTTCAGGGTTTATCTTGGTTTACATGTCGCCTTAACATTCCATTGTTTATTATCAACTATTTTTCATGTCATTTAAACAGAAAAGGGAAATATGATTGAATATTCACTCCTCTCTCTCGTACGCTGAAAGGAAGTTTTCTTCAAACCAGAAATGATAGCTCCAATTATGAAAGCATCATTCTAAGAATGCCCATGGTATTCCGAAATGTGTTGGCTTAGACATCAACACTAGCTGCGTAAGGAATACAGCAGTCAGGCTGTGATTCATGTGATGTCATGCAATGTGACCAATGACCTTGTCGCCGTGAGAAAACAAACTATTCCAATAATTTCCACTGTCTGTTTTCTCTGGTATAAACAGTTTTAATATGAGTATTTTGGAAGTCATGGTCAATATAGCAGTGCTAATGATCACGGTCGCAGTGGGAAGGAAGACAGACTCACATCCCAGCGGTAAAGGAAGCTGTACTGTAGATAATCAATGTGAGTAGATGTTTAATGTTGTGAGGTAAACCTCTAGAGGCTGAGATACTAACACCACTAAAGCACATATGCAAGACCACCTAATAGACGCGTATTCACCCTTTTATCACCCTTCAATGGAAGGTGACATATCTGAGTGTGGAACAGCTTGATCCGCCATCCGCGGAAGAGATGAGCAGGAAGAGAGGGAGGACTGTGAGAGGAGAAGAAGAGACAGGGAGGATCTTCACTGAGATCTAGCAGAGTGTGTCACACTTTAACTACCAACACACATACTATATATCAAACCTCCTGACCTACACTATATATTCAAAAGTATGTGGACACCCCTTCAAATGAGTGGATTCGGCTATTTCGTCCACACGCCATGCTGACAGGTGTATAAATTCTAGCACACATCCATGCAATCTTCATAGACAAACATTGGCAGCAGAATGGCCTCACTGAAGAGGTCAGTGACTTTCACCGTGGCACAGTCATAGGATGCTACCTTTCCAACAACTCAGTTCATCAAATTTCTGCCCTGCTAGAGCTGCCCCGGTCAATTGTAAGTGCTGTCATTGTGAAGTGGAACTGTCTAGCAGCAACAACTGCTCAGCCGCGAAGTGGTAGGCCACCCAAGCTCACAGAACCGGACCGCCGAGTGCTGAAGCGTGTAGCACGTACACATTGTCTGTCCTCGGTTGCAACACTCACTACCATGTTCCAAACTGCCTCTGGAAGCAACGTCAGCACAATAACTGTTCTTCGAGAGCTTCATGAAATGGGTTTCCATGGCCGAGCAGCTGCTCACAAGCCCAAGATCACCATGGCCAAGTGACGGCTAGAGTGGTGTAAAGCTCGCCACCATTTTACTCAAGTGGAAACGCGAGTAAAATCTCTGGAGTGATGAATCATGCTTCAACAACTGGCAGTCCGACTGACGAATCTGGGTTTGGCAGATGCCAGGACAACGCTACCTGCCCTAATGCATAGTGATTACTGCAAAGTTTGGTGGAGGAGGAATAACGGTCTGGGGATGTTTTTCATGGTTTGGGCTAGGACCCTTAGTTCCAGTGAAGGGAAATCTTAACGCTACAGCATACAATCAAAGGAAATGTATTTATATAGCCCTTCGTACATCAGCTGATATCTCAAAGTGCTGTACAGAAACCCAGCCTAAAACCCCAAACAGCAAGCAATGCAGGTGTAGAAGCACGGTGGCTAGGAAAAACTCCCGAGAAAGGCCAAAACCTAGGAAGAAACCTAGAGAGGAACCAGGATATGAGGGGTGGCCAGTCCTCTTCTGGCTGTGCCGGGTGGAGATTATAACAGAACATGGCCAAGATGTTCAAATGTTCATAAATGGCCAGCTGGTCAAATAATAATAATCACAGTAGTTGTCGAGGGTGCAGCACCTCAGGAGTAAATGTCAGTTGGCTTTTCATAGCCGATCATTAAGAGTATCTCTACCGCTCCTGCGGTCTCTAGAGAGTTGAAAACAGCAGGTCTGACAGCAGGTCTGACATTCTAGATGATGCTGTGCTTCCAACTTTCTGGCAACAGTGTGGTGAAGGCCCTTTCCTGTTTCAGCATGACAATTCCCCAGTGCACAAAGAGAGGTCCATACAGAACTGGTTTGTTGAGATTGGTGTGGAAGAACTTGACTGGCATGCACAGAGCCCTGACCTCAACCCCATCGAACACCTTTGGGATAAATTGGAATGCCGACTGCGAGCCAGGCCTAATCGCCCAAAATCAGTGACCGACTTCACTAAAGCTCTTGTGGCTGAACGGAAGCAAGTCCTCGCAGCAATGTTCCAACATCTAGTGGAAAGCCTTCCCAGAAGAGTGGAGGCTGTTATAGCAGCGATGGGGGGACCAACTACATATTAATGCCCATGATTTTGGAATGAGAGGTTCGACGAGCACGTATCCATTCATGTATGTACACAAACACACCAACTAGAACTCAGAGACTTTCCATCACTGGTTACAGACTTCCCGAGTGGCGCAGTGGTCTAAGGCACTACAGACACCCTGGTTCATTTTCCGGCTGTGTCACAACTGGCCACAATCGGGAGTCTTATAGGGCGGCGCACAATTGTCCCCGCGTCATCCGGGTTTGGCCGGGGGGGTAGGCCATTATTGTAAAAATAATTTGTCCTTAACTGGGTTGCCTAGTTAAATAAATGTAAAATAGGTATTACGAGGTATGGAAGCCAAAGGAACGGAATAATATGAAGAAATTCTACAGATGGAAGGAAAGCAGTGTCGAAATCTACCAAAAATCAATTAGACAACAACAAATTCAATCCCTTCTAGACAATTTCATGGACAAAATGTTTCACTGTGATAGTGAAGGTGTACATTTGGCAGTAGAAAACCTAAACAGTGTATTTGACCTCTCATCTTAAATATCAAATCTAAAAACTTCAAGCAGACAACCTAAGAAAATTAACAACAATGACAAATGGTTTGATGAAGAACGCAAAAACCTAAGAAAGAAATTGAGATACCTATCCAACCAAAAACATAGAGATCCAGAAAACCTGAGACTACGTCTTCACTATGGTGAATCACTAAAACAATACAGAAATACACTACGGAAAAAGAAGGAACAGCACGTCAGAAATCAGCTCAATGTAATTAAAGAATCCATAGACTAACCACTTCTGAGAAAATTTGAAAACTCTAAACAATCAACAACACAAATTTATTATATATATATATTATATATTTATCTATTCAAAACTGAGATGTATGGGTAAACCACTTCTCCAATCTTTTGGGGTCTATAACAAAGAACAAACAGCAAAAACATATACATGATCAAATACAAATCTTAGAACCAACTATTAAAGACTACCAGAACCCACTGGATTCTCCAATTACATTGAATGAACTACAGGACAAAATACAAACCCTCCAACCCAAAAAGTTCTGTGGTGTTGATGGTATCCTCAATGAAATGATAAAATATACAGACCACAAATTCCAACTGGGTATACTTAAACTCTTTAATGTCATCCTCAGCTCTGGCATCTTCCCCAATATTTGGAAGCAAGGACTGATCACCCTAATTCACAAAAGTGGAGAAACATTTGACCGCAACAACTACTGTGGGATATGCGTCAACAGCAACCTTGGGAAAGTCCTCTGCATTATCATTACAGCAGACTCGTACATTTCCTCAGTGAAAACAATGTACTGAGCAAATGTCAAATTGGCTTTTTACCAAAATATACCGTACGAAAGACCACGTATTCACCCTGCAAACAAACAAACCAAAACAAAGGCAAAGTCTTCTCAAACTTTGTTGATTAAAAAATACAAATTGATGGAAAGTGTTGTTGGGGGAAAAAGGTACAACATTATAAAATCCATGTACACAAACAACAAAAACCTCACCCTACTAGAATCTGAAGTCAATGTCTACTGTTTGCTGATGATCTGGTGCTTCTGTACCCAACCAAGGAGGGCCTACAGCAGCACCTAGATCTTCTGAACAGATTCTGTCAGTATTGGGCCCTGACAGTAAATCTCAGTAAGACAAAAATAATGGTGTTCCAAAAAAGGTCCAGTTCCCAGGACCACGAATTCAAATTCCATCTAGACACTGTTGCACTAGAGCACACTAAAAACTTCACCTACATCGGCCTAAACATCAGCACCACAGGTAACTTCCACAAAGCTAAGAAGGGCCTTCAATGCAATCAAAAGGAACATAAAATTTGACATACAAATAATGCATGCAGAGCAGAATTAGGCCAATACCCGCTACAGAATCCAGCAATGAGACGTTAAATTCTACAACCACTTAAAAGGAAGCAATTCCCAAACCTTCCATAACAAAGCCATCACCTACAGAGAAATAAACCTAGAGAAGAGCCCCCTAAGCAAGCTGGTTCTGGGGCTCTGTTCACAAACACAAACAGACCCCACAGAGCCCCAGGACAGCAACACAATTAGACCCAACCAAATCATGAGAAAACAAAAAGACAATTACTTGACACATTGGAAAGAATTTACAAAAAAACTGAGCAAACTTGAATGCTATTTGGCCCTAAATAGAGAATGCACAGTGGCAGAATACCTGACCGCTGTGACTGACCCAAAATTAAGTAAATCTTTGACTATGTACAGAATCAGTGAGCATAGCCTTGCTATTGATAAAGGCCACCAAAGACAGACCTGTATCTCAAGAGAAGACAGGCGATGTGCAAACTGCACACACAATGAGGGTGTAAACTGAGCTGCACTTCCTAACCTCCTACCATGTATATGACCATATCAGAGACACATATTTCCCTCAGATTACACAGACCCACAACGAATTTGAAAACAAATGCAATTTGATAAACTCCCATATCTATTAGGTAAAATACCACAGTGTGCCATCACAGCAGCAACATTTGTGACCTGTTGCCACAAGAAAAGGGCAACCAGTGATGAACAAACACCATTGTAAATACAAAACACATTTATGTTTATTTATTTTCCCTTTTGCACATTGTTACAACACTTTATATAGACATAATATGACATCTGAAATATCTTTATTATTTTGGAAATGTTGTTTGATGTTTACTGTTAATTTTAAATTTTAAATTTCACTAAGTGTTTATCTATTTCACTTGCTTTGGTAATGTAAACCTATGTTTCCCATGCCAATAAAGCCCTTAAATTGAATTGAAATTGATAGAGATTGACCAAGAGAGAGAGACAGAGAGAGAAAGAGAGAGAGAGAGAGAGAGAGAGAGAGAGAGAGAGAGAGAGAGAGAGAGAGAGAGAGAGAGAGAGAGAGAGAGAGAGAGAGAGAGAGAGAGAGAGAGAGAGAGAGAGAGAGAGAGAGAGAGAGAGAGAGAAAGGGGGGATAGCTAAAGATAGAAAGAGAGACAGAGAGCGCGAGAGAGAGAGAGAGAGCGAGAGAGAGAGAGGACAGCTAGAAAGAAACCACTGCTTTCCGTAGTGGCTATATTCTGTTTTCTATATTCTGTATTCTATATTCTGCATTCTATAATCTATAGTCTATATTCTGTATTCTGTAGAGTTTCATGATGAATTAGCATTATACTCACTCCAAATATTTACACATTTTTACAAAGAAGTGAAATTATGGCGAGAATAACTTCCACCAGCCATTTATTATATTTTATGCAGCACAGCCATGCAGTAGCGAGCACAGCTCTGTGTCACAAGTTGCACAACGGTATTATAGCTATAATATATTGGTATTATGTATAGAATAGTACAGTACAGTATAGTATAATATAGTATAGTATTAGTGTTAGTATAAAACAATATAGTACATTACCAGACAGTATTGTGCTGCATATTATAGTATTAGTATAATATAGTATGGTATAGTACAGTATAGTGTAATATAATATATTATAGTACAGTATAGTACAGTATAATAGCGTATATTATAATATAGTATAGTACAGTATAGCATAGTACAGTATAATATAGCACAGTATAGTACAGTATTGTATAATATAGTATAGTATAGTACAGTACAATATAGTACAGTATATTACAGTTGTGGAAAATAAAACAACTCAACACTTCTGCCTAGGGACTGGTGTGCCACACATCAACTCTCTGCTGAGGATAAGACCCAGGTGCAACTCTCCAGAAGAGGAAAAACAGATTCCAAGATGTCTTCTTCAAGTGGGGCATCATTTATTATTGAACGTTCCCTGTAGGGAAGATAGCTGCTGCTGCTGCCTGATGGTTGCCCGTTTGACTTGCTGCTTAAGCTGTACAGTACAGAGAGCAGCACACACACACAAACACACACACAGCTCAGTTCAGCTCAGCAACTCCAAGGAAAGACCACCAGAGATACCAGCCTATAGATCTCATCCCGTAGCCACCTGCCACAGTGACTCAATATCTAAAAAGCGAGTGAGTGTTTTTCACTTCAACAGTCAAACTGTCAATCTAAAACAGCAAACTATAACAGTCAAACTATAACTGTACAACTATAACTGTCAAACTATAACAGTCAAACTATAACAGTCAAACTATAACTGTCAAACTATAACAGTCCAACTATAACAGTCAAACTATAACAGTCAAACTATAACTGTCAAACTATAACTGTCAAACTATAACAGTCAAACTATAACAGTCAAACTATAACTGTCAAACTATAACAGTCAAACTATAACTGTCAAACTATAACTGTCAAACTATAACTGTCAAACTATAACAGTACAACTATAACTGTCAAACTATAACAGTCAAACTATAACTGTCAAACTATAACTGTCAAACTATAACTGTCAAACTATAACTGTCAAACTATAACTGTACAACAATAACAGTCAAACTATAACTGTCAAACTATAACTGTCAAAATATAACTGTCAAACTATAACTGTCAAACTATAACTGTACAACTATAACAGTCAAACTATAACAGTCCAACTATAACTGTCAAACTATAACTGTCAAACTACTGTCAAACTATAATAGTCAAACTATAACTGTCAAACTATAACAGTACAACTATAACTGTCAAACTATAACAGTACAACTATAACTCTCAAATTATAACAGTCACACTATAACTGTCAAACTATAACTGTCAAACTACTGTCAAACTATAATAGTCAAACTATAACTGTACAACTATAACTGTCAAACTATAACAGTCAAACTATAACTTTCAAACTATAACTGTCAAACTATAACAGTCAAACTATAACAGTCAAACTATAACAGTCAAACTATAACTGTACAACTATAACTGTCAAACTATAACTGTCAAACTATAACTGTCAAACTATAACTGTACAACTATAACTGTCAAACTATAACAGTCAAACTATAACTGTCAATCTATAACAGTCAACTATAACAGTCAAACTATAACTGTCAAACTATAACTGTACAACTATAACTGTCAAACTATAACAGTCAAACTATAACTGTCAAACTATAACAGTCAAACTATAACTGTACAACTATAACTGTACAACTATAACTGTCAAACTATAACTGTCAAACTATAACAGTCAAACTATAACTGTCAAACTATAACAGTCAAACTATAACTGTCAAACTATAACTGTCAAACTATAACAGTCAAACTATAACTGTACAACTATAACTGTACAACTATAACTGTCAAACTATAACTGTCAAACTATAACAGTCAAACTATAACTGTCAAACTATAACTGTCAAACTATAACAGTCAAACTATAACTGTCAAACTCTAACAGTCAAACTATAACTGTCAAACTATAACTGTACAACTATAACTGTCAATCTATAACTGTAAAACTATAACTGTCAACTATAACAGTCAAACTATAACAGTCAACTATAACTGTACAACTATAACTGTCAAACTATAACTGTCAAACTATAACAGTCAAACTATAACTGTCAAACTATAACAGTCAAACTATAACTGTCAAAATATAACAGTCAAACTATAACTGTCAAATTATAACAGTCAAACTATAACTGTCAAACTATAACTGTCAAACTATAACTGTCAAACTATAACAGTCAAACTATAACAGTCAAACTATAACAGTCAAACTATAACTGTACAACTATAACAGTCAACTATAACTGTCAAACTATAACTGTCAAACTATAACTGTACAACTATAACTGTACAACTATAACTGTCAAACTATAACTGTCAATCTATAACTGTCAAACTATAACAGTCAAACTATAACTGTACAACTATAACTGTCAAACTATAACTGTCAAACTATAACAGTCAAACTATAACTGTCAAACTATAACTGTCAAACTATAACTGTCAAACTATAACTGTCAAACTATAACGGTCAAACTAAAACTGTCAATATATAACTGTCAAACTATAACTGTCAAACTATAACTGTCAAACTATAACTGTCAACCTATAACTGTCAAACTATAACTGTCAAACTATAACTGTCAAACTATAACTGTCAAACTATAACTGTCAAACTATAACTGTCAAACTATAACTGTCAATCTATAACTGTCAAACTATAACTGTCAAACTATAACTGTACAACTATAACTGTCAAACTATAACAGTCAAACTATAACTGTACAACTATAACTGTCAAACTATAACAGTCAAACTATAACAGTACAACTATAACAGTCAAACTATAACTGTACAACTATTGTCACGCCCTGGCCTTAGTTATCTTTGTTTTCTTTATTATTTTAGTTAGGTCAGGGTGTGACATGGGGGATGTATGTGTTTTGTAATGTCTAGGGGTTTTGTATGTTAATGGGGCAGTGCAAACTATAACTGTCAAACTATAACTGTACAACTATAACTGTACAACTATAACTGTACAACTATAACTGTCAAACTATAACTGTCAAACTATAACTGTCAATCTATAACTGTCAAACTATAACAGTCTAACTATAACTGTACAACTATAACTGTACAACTATAACTGTCAAACTATAACTGTCAAACTATAACAGTCAAACTATAACTGTCAAACTATAACTGTCAAACTATAACTGTCAAACTATAACTGTCAAACTATAACTGTCAAACTAAAACTGTCAATCTATAACTGTCAAACTATAACTGTCAAACTATAACTGTCAAACTATAACTGTCAAACTATAACTGTCAAACTAAAACTGTCAATCTATAACAGTCAAACTATAACTGTCAAACTATAACTGTCAAACTATAACTGTCAAACTATAACTGTCAATCTATAACTGTCAAACTATAACTGTACAACTATAACTGTACAACTATAACTGTCAAACTATAACAGTCAAACTATAACTGTACAACTATAACTGTCAAACTATAACAGTCAAACTATAACAGTACAACTATAACAGTCAAACTATAACTGTACAACTATTGTCACGCCCTGGCCTTAGTTATCTTTGTTTTCTTTATTATTTTAGTTAGGTCAGGGTGTGACATGGGGGATGTATGTGTTTTGTAATGTCTAGGGGTTTTGTCTGTTAATGGGTGTAACAGTCCTGACCTGTTTTATGTTGTTTTTATGTGTTTATGGTCAGGGCATGTGTTTTGGGTGGGCAGTCTATGTTATTCGTTTCTATGTTGGTTTTGGTTTGCCTGGTATGGCTCTTGATTAGAGGCAGGTGGTTTGCGTTTTCCTCTAATCAAGAGTCATATTTAGGTAGGGCATTCTCACTGTTTGTTTGTGGGTGATTGTCTCCTGTGATGTCTTCGTTGTGTTCGATGTTATTCACTATCGGGGCTGTTTGGCTGTTCGTACGTTTCGATGTAATGTTCCTGTTCGTGAGTTTTCGTTTGTCGATGTAAGTTTATGTTCAGGTTCCGTTCGTTACGTTTTGTTATTTTGTGTAAGTTTTGAAAGTGTTTTGTTTTGTTTAGTGGCCGTCGTATTTTGTAATAAAGATGGCTTATTTCCCTGAGCCTGCGTTTTGGTCTGAAGATCCTTCTCTCCTCACCTCATCCGAGGATGAGGAAAGCGGCAGCCGTTACAGAATCACCCACCAACAAAATGTGACCAAGCGGTATGGGAATGCTCGACGGAGCAACAAGGACTTTTGGACTTGGGAGGAGATCCTGTCTGGTAGAGGACCCTGGGCGCAAACTGGAGAATATCGCTGCTCTCGTGAGAAGAGTGAGGCAGCCAGAGCCCAGGAGCGGTGGTTTAAGGAGGCAGCTAGGAGACGTGGATGGAAGCCGGAGATTCAAGCTCGAAACCGGAATTATGAGGGGACACGTCTTGCACGGAAGCCCGAAAAGCCCGTGAGTAACTCCCAAAAATTTCTTGGGGGGGGGCTAAAGGGTAGTGGGCCAAGGGCAGGTAGGAGACCTGCGCCCACTTCCCAGGCTAACCGTGGAGAGCGGGAGTACGGGCAGACACCGTGTTACGCAGTAGAGCGCACGGTGTCTCCTGTACGTGTGCATAGCCCAGTGCGGGTTATTCCACCTCCCCGCACTGGTAGGGCTAGATTGGGCATTGAGCCAGGTGTCATGAGGCCGGCTCAACACGTCTGGTCTCCAGTGCGTCTCCTCGGGCCGGCATACATGGCACCTGCCTTACGCAGGGTTTCCCCGGTTCGCCTACACAGCCCGGTGCGGGTTATTCCACCTCCCCGTACTGGGCGGGCGACCGGGAGCATTCAACCAGGTAAGGTTGGGCAGGCTCAATGCTCAAGAGAGCCAGTACGCCTGCACGGTCCGGTATTTCCGGCGCCACCTCCCCGCCCCAGCCTAGTACCTACAGTGCCTACATTACGCACTAGGCTACCAGTGCATTTCCAGAGCCCTGTTCCTCCTCCACGCACTCTCCCTATAGTGCGTGTATCCAGTTCAGTGCCTCCAGTTCCGGCACCACGCACCAGGTCTACAGTGCGCATTATCCGGCCAGAGCCATCCGTCTCCCCAGCGCCATCTGAGCCATCCGTCTCACCAGCGCCATCTGAGCCATCCGTCTCCCCAGCGCCATCTGAGCCATCCGTCTCCCCAGCGCCATCTGAGCCATCCGTCTCCCCAGCGCCGTCTGAGCCATCCGTCTGCAATGAGCCTGCAAAGCCGCCCGTCTGCCATGAGCCTGCAAAGCCGCCCGTCTGCCATGAGCCTACAGAGCCGTCCGCCAGACAGGAGCCGCTAGAGCCGTCCGCCAGACAGGAGCCGCTAGAGCCGCCCGTCAGACAGGATCTGCCAGAGCCGCCAACCAGACAGGATCTGCCAGAGCCGCCAACCAGACAGGATCTGCCAGAGCCGCCAATCAGACAGGATCTGCCAGAGCCGCCAGCGAGCCATGAGCAGCCAGAGCCGTCAGTGAGCCATGAGCAGCCAGAGCCGTCAGTGAGCCATGAGCAGCCAGAGCCGTCAGTGAGCCATGAGCAGCCAGAGCCGTTAGAGAGCCATGAGCAGCCAGAGCCGTCAGAGCGCCATGAGCGTCGAGAGCCGTCAGCCTGCCATGAGCGTCGAGAGCCGTCAGCCTGCCATGAGCGTCGCGAGCCGTCAGCCTGCCATGAGCGTCGAGAGCCGTCAGCCTGCCATGAGCGTAGAGAGCCGTCAGTCTGCCATGAGCGTCGAGAGCCGTCAGCCTGCATGGACCTGCCAGAGCCGTCCAAACAGGACCTGCCAGAGTCCTTCAGCCGGGATCTGCCCCTTGTCCCGGTGTTGCCCCTTGTCCCGGTGCTGCCCCTTGTCCCGGTGCTGCCCCTTGTCCCGGTGCTGCCCCTTGTCCCGGTGCTGCCCCTTGTCCCGGTGCTGCCCCTTATTCCGGTGCTGGTCCTTGTTCTGGTGCTGCCCCTTGTTCTGGTGCTGCCCCTTGTCCCGGTGCTACCCCTTGTCCCGGTGCTGCCCCTTGTCCCGGTGCTAGCTGTTTATTTAGGGGATGGTAGTGTTAGGGTGGTCAGTAGAAGGGGTAGACAGAAGAGGGGAGTGACTATGGTGGTATGGGGACAGCGTCCTGAGCCGGAACCACCACCGTGGTCAACTGCCCACCCGGACCCTCCCCTGGACTTTGTGCTTGTGCGCCCGGCGTGCGCATCTTGAGGGGGGGGTACTGTAACAGTCCTGACCTGTTTTATGTTGTTTTTATGTGTTTATGGTCAGGGCATGTGTTTTGGGTGGGCAGTCTATGTTATTCGTTTCTATGTTGGTTTTGGTTTGCCTGGTATGGCTCTTGATTAGAGGCAGGTGGTTTGCGTTTTCCTCTAATCAAGAGTCATATTTAGGTAGGGCATTCTCACTGTTTGTTTGTGGGTGATTGTCTCCTGTGATGTCTTCGTTGTGTTCGATGTTATTCACTATCGGGGCTGTTTGGCTGTTCGTACGTTTCGATGTAATGTTCCTGTTCGTGAGTTTACGTTTGTCGATGTAAGTTTATGTTCAGGTTCCGTTCGTTACGTTTTGTTATTTTGTGTAAGTTTTGAAAGTGTTTTGTTTTGTTTAGTGGCCGTCGTATTTTGTAATAAAGATGGCTTATTTCCCTGAGCCTGCGTTTTGGTCTGAAGATCCTTCTCTCCTCACCTCATCCGAGGATGAGGAAAGCACAAGCCGTTACAATGGGGCAGTGTCTATTCTAGGTGTATGTATGTCTATGGTTGCCTAGAGTGGTTCTCAATTAGAGACAGCTGTCTATCGTTGTCTCTGATTGGGAACCATATTTAGGCAGCCATATTCATTAGGTAGTATGTGGGTGATTGTCTATATGTAAGTTGCCTGTGTCTGCACTTATTGTAATTATAGCTTCACGTTCGTTTGTTGTTTTTGTATAGTTTGTTTAAGTGTTCTTCGTCTTCGTTATAATAAATAGAAGATGTATTGTTATCACGCTGCGCCTTGGTCCTCTCTTCATCCACACGACGAATGTGATAACTATAACTGTCAAACTATAACTGTCAAACTATAACTGTCAAACTATAACTGTCAAACTATAACTGTCAAACTATAACAGTCCAACTATAACAGTCCAACTATAACTGTACAACTATAACTGTCAAACTATAACTGTCAAACTATAACAGTCAACTATAATAGTCAAACTGTAACTGTCCAACTATAACTGTCCAATTATAACTGTCCAACTATAACTGTCCAACTATAACTGTCAAACTATAACAGTCAACTATAATAGTCAAACTATAACTGTCAAACTATAACAGTCAACTATAACTGTCCAACTATAACTGTCCAACTATAACTGTCCAACTATAACTGTCCAACTATAACTGCCAAACTATATGCACACCTAGATGAAGTGAGAAGTTTTCTTTCAATGTGTTTTTCTTCTAAATCCCTGATTGGAGCCTATTACTGATATATATATATATATATAGGATATTATCTGCCGTTAGCAACATGAGTAAATCTTTTGTGACTCAAATCAGATGTGCTGCTATCGTCATGCACTTCATCCGAGCTGTAGGAGTGTGAAAGACAGAGGCTGTTCGAATGAAGTGATAATTGAAACACTTCAGGAAAGACAGAACTCGACACTAATGAACCATAGCAGTATAAATGTAGTTGTCACGGCAGTGAGACACAGAGGTGCCCAGCCACATCAATGGACCTACGTCTCCAACTCTTTGATTAGGTTTGATTTGTGAGCTACTTACACAACTGTTCACAATATACACATTTCAGATGCTCACTTTCCTGTGAAGAATAGGAATATAGAAAAAGCGTAAGACAGAAGCTCAGAAGGAAAAGTATCTCTTCAGAAGCTGCTCTTAATCTCTTCATTTGATATTGACTACATCAAATAGAAAACCCCAAAAGCACTTGCACTGGGACTCCTTGGAATCTCTATTAGGCGAATACATTCATGTTATTAAGAAATCCACAGTACAGTATTTTTATCTGTCATATCATTTCAATTTGATCTTCACACATTCCGGGTGTCTGATTTTACACATTTCGGAGGGAAAAGAAGTTAGGTGTTGACTAACCACGAGTAAACTGTAGGCTATAGAAATAAAGAGATGTACACACTCTATATACAAACTCCCAGAAACGTAGTTAGTAAACCACCAACGTTTCAGGATTTTATTACCTACTAGGAGTGGAATGATGGCACAAACAGACTGGAACCCAGGCTACAGATCCACGGTTTCTTGGGCTCCATTAGTTTGTAAGTGAGTTAGACCAACTGTGTTCTGGTTGGCATGGTAACTGTATAGCAGGGTCCGGTCAGTCTCCAAGTGACACCAGTGTCCTCTACAATATGGAGATGATGTAATCCCGTAACACCCACAACACATCTCCCTGACCTGACACTTTTGGCGTGTGTGCGTGTGTGTGTGTGTGTGTGTGTGTGTGTGTGTGTGTGTGTGTGTGTGTGTGTGTGTGTGTGTGTGTGTGTGTGTGTGTGTGTGTGTGTGTGTGTGTGTGTGTGTGTGTGTGTGTGTGTGTGTGTGTGCGTGCGTGTGTGTGTGTAATCATGTAACACCACACACACAACTCTCAGACCTGACAAGTAAGTTAAATAAAAATCTCTCTCTTGCTCAATTACAATTTCAATTCAAGGGGCTTTATTGGCATGGGAAACAGTAAACATTACACTCACAAAAGTTTAAAAATAAAAAATTACTCTCTCTCTATATATCTCTCTCCATGTAAAGTTGTCATAAACATGACTTTTACAACATCCCAGAACCTGTATTGACTGAAGTTATTATGAGAACTTAAAGTGTGTGGACATCCCTTCATATTAGTGGATTTGGCTATTTCAGCCACACCAGTTAATGACAGGTGCATAAAATCGAGCACACACACGTACAATCTCCATAGACAAACATTGGCAGTATAACAGCCTTACTGAAGAGCTCAGTGACCTTCAACGTGGCAATGTCATAGGATGCCAACTTTCCAACAAGTCAGTTCGTCAATGACATTCTAGACCATGTTGTGCTTCCACGTTATTTTGTTAAAAAATATATTTTTTGGGGGGGAGGAGGTAAATCAGCTTTCATATTGCAGATAGACTGTGGCTCCATCAATGTAATTGTCTGTATCATTTTCAATCCCCCATATATACAGTGTATTCAGACCCCTTCCCTTTTTACACATGTTGTGACCTTACAGCCATATTCTAAAACTGATTACTGAGAAATGTTTCCACATCAATCTACACACAATACCCCATAATGACAAAAGCAAAAACAGGTGGTTAGAGACCTTTGCACATTTATTAAATATAAGAAACAGAAATACCTTGGTAGATATATATAAGTATTCAGACCCTTTGCTATGAGACTAGAAATTGAGCTCAGGTGCATCCTCTTTCCATTGATCGTCCTTGAGATGTTTCTACAACTTGATTGGAGTCCGCCTGTGTTAAATTTAATTGATTGGACGTGATTTAGAAAGGCACACCCCATCTACATACTGTAGGGTTCCACAGTTGACAGTGCACGTCAGAGCAAAAACCAAGGCATGAGGTCTAAGGAATTGTCCATAGAGCTCCGAGACAGGATTGTGTCGAGGCACAAATCTAGGGAAGGATACCAAAAAATGTCTGCAGCATTGAAGGTCCCCAAGATTTTCCATCATTCCTAACTGGAAGAAGTTTGGAGCCACCAAGACTTCCTAGAGCTGGCCGCATGGCCAAACTGAGCAATCGGGGGAGAAGGGCCTTGTTCAGGGAGGTGACCAATAACCCGATGGTCACTCTGACAGAGCTCTACAGTTCCTCTGTGGAAATGGGAGAACCTTCCAGAAGGACAATCATCTCTGCAGCATTCCACCAATCAGGCCGTTATGGTAGAGTGGCCAGAAGGAAGCCACTCCTCAATAAAAGGCACATGACAGCTCACTTGGAGTTTACCAAAAGGAACCCAAAGGACACTCAGACTATGAGAAACAAGATTATCTGGTATGATGAAACCAAGATTGAACTCTTTGGCCTGAATGAAATGCATCACGTCTGGAGGAAACCTGGCACCATTCTTACGGTGAAGCACGGTGGTGGCAGCATCTTGCTGTGGGGTTGTTTTTGAGCGGCAGGAACTGGGAGACTAGTCAGGATTGAGGCAAAAATTAATGGATTAAATTACAGAGATATCCTTGATGAAAACCTGCTCTAGAGTGCTCAAGACCTCAGACTGGGGCGAAGGTTTACCATCCAACAGGTCAACGACCCTAAGGACACAGCCAAGACAAGGCAGGAGTGGCTTCGGGACAAGTTTCTGAATGTCCTTGAGTGGCTCTGCCACAACCTGGACTCGAACCCGATCGAACAACTCTGGAGAGACCTGAAAATAGCTGTGCAGCGACACTCACATCCAACCTGACAGAGCTTGAGAGGATCTGCAGAGAAAAATGGGAGAAACTCCCCAAACACAGGTGTGCCAAGCTTGTAGCACCATACCCAAGAACACTTGATGTTGTTATCACTGCCAAAGGTGCTTCAACAAAGTACTGGGTAAAGGGTCTGAAAACATATGAAAATGTTATATTTCCGTGTTTATTTTAAATACATTTGCAAAAATGTCTAAAAAACAGTTTTTGCTTTGTCATTTTGAGGTATTATGTATAGATTGATGAGGGAAAAACCTATTGAATCCATTTTAGAATAAGGCTGTAATGTAACAAAATGTTGAAAAAGTCAAGGGGTCTGAATACTTTCCGAATGCACTGTATTTTTTTGTACATATTTTCCCTCTTTATTTGTTTTCCCCTAATTGAAGTAAACTAATGGACCACAACACTTAGGCTTTTAGTTCCAGCTTATTCATACTATTTACTCTAAATGTTACGGACATTGTATATTTTACAATAGTTACAGTATATTTTTGTTTGTTTCCAGTCCCATCCTTCAGCTCCCCTCAACCCCTCCCATCTATCTCTGAAGACCATCCAGTCCCATCCTTCAGCTCCCCTCAACCCCTCCCATCTATCTCTGAAGACCATCCAGTCCCATCCTTCAGCTCCCCTCAACCCCTTCCATCTATCTCTGAAGACCATCCAGTCCCATCCTTCAGCTCCCCTCTACCCCTCCCATCTATCTCTGAAGACCATCCAGTCCCTGTCTTCAGCTCCCCTCAACCCCTTCCATCTATCTCTGAAGACCATCCAGTCCCATCCTTCAGCTCCCCTCTACCCCTCCCATCTATCTCTGAAGACCATCCAGTCCCTGTCTTCAGCTCCCCTCAACCCCTCCCATCTATCTCTGAAGACCATCCAGTCCCTGTCTTCAGCTCCCCTCAACCCCTCCCATCTATCTCTGAAGACCATCCAGTCCCATCCTTCAGCTCCCCTCAACCCCTTCCATCTATCTCTGAAGACCATCCAGTCCCACCCTTCAGCTCCCCTAAACCCCTTCCATCTATCTCTGAAGACCATCCAGTCCCATCCTTCAGCTCCCCTCTACCCCTCCCATCTATCTCTGAAGACCATCCAGTCCCATCCTTCAGCTACACTCAACCCCTTCCATCTATCTCTGAAGACCATCCAGTCCCATCCTTCAGCTCCCCTCAACCCCTCCCATCTATCTCTGAAGACCATCCAGTCCCATCCTTCAGCTACACTCAACCCCTCCCATCTATCTCTGAACACCATCCAGTCCCTGTCTTCAGCTCCCCTCAACCCCTCCCATCTATCTCTGAAGACCATCCAGTTTTGATTTCTATTTGCCATATATTTTCCATCTGTGTTGTTTCACAAAGGTTCTGAACCTTTATACAGGTTTACGGACACAGAATATTTTACATGAGTTATCTTGTTATTTTTAGTCCAACCCTTGTGCTTCTAACTTTGTGGCAACAGTTTGCGGAAGGCCCTTTCCTGTTTCAACATGACAATGGCCCCGTGGTTTGTTGTGATTGGTGTGGAAGAACTTGAGTGGCCTGCACAGAGCCCTGACCTCAACCCCATCGAACACCTTTGGAATGAATTTCTACATCTAGTGGAAAGTCTTCCCAGAAGAGTGGAGGCTGTTATAACAGCAAAAGGGGGACTAACTCCATATTAATGCCCATGATTTTGGAATGAGACGTTTGACGAGCAGGTGTCCACATACTTTTAGCCATGTAGAGTGCATGTCATAGTCAACCAGTTCACACCTGTTACATGATTCAGATTGAGATCACTTTATTGGTCAATTGTTCCAACCGAAATGTTACTTCCACTTTAATCCAACCCCTCCGAAAGACACACATACATATAGATGTTTTGGAGAGGTGTGTGTGTGGGGGGGGGGGGGGGGGGCACACTGGGTGACCGGGGAGCTGTTGTTGTGGGGCGGTTAAGTATCTAGCTCAAGGACACAACGGCAGGCAATGACATCTAGGATTTGATACCAGCAACCTCCTGGTTGCCAGGTCACTTCCAGACAGATTTTTCTTGTCGAACGGATTGGAACTGGCAACCCTCCGGTTGAGTTAAGAGTTTAAACCTTAGAAATGTTTTATCCACACATGTCAAGGCAGGCTTTTTATTTCAATAGTCATTTCTCCTATAGCTCCATGTTCATTATTAGTCTACCCTTCACTTTCATTTCAGTAGGAGTTGAAAGGGTTTGATTGGCTATAAAGCAGGAAATACCAATTTGTCCGCAACACCTATGAAATGATTACATATGAAAATCCATGTAGTTTGACTATTAAGACGTACAATTAAATGTACAATATCAAACAAGATAATATAAATCATTAAATGTACAATATTAAACAAGATAATATAAATCATAAGACAGTTAAGTATATTCTTCTGTATATAAAAAAAAAGGGTCATTTTAATCCATAGAGACGTGAAGGAGAAGCTCGTCGGATGTTGATCTCTTAGTTTAACAGTTTAACACAAAACAACAACCAAACTTTGTCTCCATGACAACATACTGGCTGAGACTAGGGCGAGGCGTAGATTTTGTCTACTTCATTCTTGAATCAACACATATGGACTTTTTTTTAATAGTTTGACTATTAAGAGACCCCTGGTTCTGTATGTCCAAGTATTGATTTCTACCTTTCTACCTGATTTTACAGCCTCAATCCCAGTCCATCATCCATCTACACAGGGTCCTTATGGTCCCAATCAGAGAACATTTCTTCATCCTCCCGTCTGTTCTCAGCTCCATGGGAGGCAGGCTCTGGCCATGAGGTTCATTGCCAGGATTGGCTATACTTCTATTGACCACATATAGTATGGGTCTACCTACGTAGGGCCATTAGGAGAGGTGCATAGCAGGGAGGGGGCCTCAGGTCTGTCGGAAAAGACTCCACTTCATCTGAATAAACTTTGATTTGATTCAAACACAATACACAATACTAACGTCCTATCCATCTCTACATCTTTATCTCATAAACCCATTAATAGCGTGATACAAGCTTACATAGAGCTCTATCTCTAACTCCCGAATACAGGGGCAACTTCAAAGCCATAATGAATGGCTGGCTACCTTAATTAATTCTCTCCCTGCTTGTCATTGGCGTCTGTACACCCCTTTGCCTGGCTCTCGCCAAGGACACAGAGCCTTTAACAAAAGCCTGTGGTTAAGCTGAAGAGCTCCTCAGTAATCTATCTCCTTTAGACGGCCATTGAACACGGCCACAGAGGTCCAAGTCTTATCTGTTTCCTATTCTGTTATCTACTGGAAGAAGGAAGACATGCTTAATGAGCTAGCAGAGAGAGAGATACATTCTCTCTCTCTCTCTCTTTCTCTCTCTCTTAATAAACATCCTCTTTTTCTATCTATTTCACTCACTCTTTGTTTCCTCCATCGATCAGATATTTTCAGATGGACTGCGTGACGCATTGGCCTCGGACAGAGAGAGGGAGAAAGAAAGAAAGATGGAGAGAGAGGGGAGGAGAGAGAGAGAGAAAGAGTTGGGAGACAGAGAGAGCGGGAGGGAGAGACAGAGAGAGAGAAAGAAAGAGGGGGAGGAGAGAGAGAGAGAGAGAGAGAGAAAGAGCGGGGAGACAGAGAGAACGTGGGGGAGAGACAGAGAGAGAGAGAGAAAGAGGGGGAAGAGAGAGAGAGAGAGAGAGAGAGAGAGAGAGAGAGAGAGAGAGAGAGGGGGGAGAGAGAGAGAGAGAGGGGGGAGAGAGAGAGAAATACTATACTTAGCATTATCTTTCAGGAAATGGAGACATTGGCTAGGCAGACGGAGACGAAGGGTGGATGGAAGAGAGGAGAAATAAAGGAGAGATCAGGTGACTGGGGTGGCTGGGCAGCAGGGTGCAGGGTGGTCAGTCGGATGGAACATCCAGGGCTCTTAGCGTGTCTTGGTGTCTGGTTAATTAAAGGCCACACGAGAGACAGAAGCGGTGTCCCAGATGGCACCCTATTCCCTACATCAATAGTTTTGACAAGAAATAGTGCGCTATGTAGGGACTATAATGCCATTTGGGATGCACACAGAGAGACAGTATGGGAGACGGCCAAGATCTCTCTCTCTCTCTCTCTCTCTCTCTCTCTCTCTCTCTCACTCATTCCTTCTCTATCTTCTCTCCTGTTCGTTCCGTTTCTTTTTTCTCTCTTGTGCTCCTTCTCCCTTCTTGCACACCGGCCTACCTTTGAAGATGTACTTAGTTCAACTGATGAGGAATGTAAAGCAAGGGACGGTGGACGGGGGGGCTATTCTGCCACACAAAGCACACTGCAATCTGTCGGGCTCAGCGCTCGCTCTCTATCGCACATCAAGGCTTATATGACATGCATGAAAATGAGGTAACTCCTTCTGGGGGAAAAAATGAACAAGCAAAGCACAAGCAGTACAGAGAGCCCACAGCTACCTCTGACAGAACAACTACCTCTAACAGAACAGCTACCTCTGAGAGAACAACTACCTCTGAGAGATCAACTACCTCTGAGAGAACAGCTACCTCTGAAAGATGAACTACCTCTGACAGAACAGCTACCTCTGACAGAACAGCTACCTCTGACAGAACAACTACCTCTGACAGAACAGCTACCTCTGAGAGAATAGCTACCTCTGAGAGAACAACTACCTCTGACAGAACAGCTACCTCTGAGAGAACAGCTACCTCTGAGAGAACAACTACCTCTGACAGAACAGCTACCTCTGAGAGAACAACTACCTCTGACAGAACAACTACCTCTGACAGAACAACTACCTCTGACAGAACAGCTACCTCTGACAGAACAGCTACCTCTGACAGAACAACTACCTCTGACAGAACAGCTACCTCTGAGAGAACAACTACCTCTGAGAGAACAACTACCTCTGACAGAACAGCTACCTCTGACAGAACAGCTACCTCTGACAGAACAACTACCTCTGAGAGAACAACTACCTCTGACAGAACAGCTACCTCTGAGAGAACAGCTACCTCTGAGAGAACAACTACCTCTGAGAGAACAACTACCTCTGAGAGAACAACTACCTCTGAGAGAACAACTACCTCTGACAGAACAGCTACCTCTGAGAGAATAGCTACCTCTGAGAGAACAACTACCTCTGACAGAACAGCTACCTCTGAGAGAACAGCTACCTCTGAGAGAACAACTACCTCTGAGAGAACAGCTACCTCTGAGAGAACAACTACCTCTGAGAGAACAACTACCTCTGAGAGAACAACTACCTCTGACAGAACAGCTACCTCTGACAGAACAGCTACCTCTGACAGAACAACTACCTCTGACAGAACAACTACCTCTGACAGAACAACTACCTCTGACAGAACAACTACCTCTGACAGAACAGCTACCTCTGACAGAACAGCTACCTCTGACAGAACAGCTACCTCTGACAGAACAGCTACCTCTGACAGAACAGCTACCTCTGACAGAACAGCTACCTCTGACAGAACAACTACCTCTGACAGAACAGCTACCTCTGACAGAACAGCTACCTCTGAGAGAACAACTACCTCTGAGAGAATAACTAACTCTCAGAGAACAGCTACCTCTGACAGAACAGCTACCTCTGACAGAACAACTACCTCTGACAGAACAGCTACCTCTGACAGAACAGCTACCTCTGACAGAACAGCTACCTCTGACAGAACAGCTACCTCTGACAGAACAGCTACCTCTGACAGAACAACTACCTCTGACAGAACAGCTACCTCTGACAGAACAGCTACCTCTGAGAGAACAACTACCTCTGAGAGAATAACTAACTCTCAGAGAACAGCTACCTCTGACAGAACAGCTACCTCTGACAGAACAACTACCTCTGACAGAACAGCTACCTCTGACAGAACAGCTACCTCTGACAGAACAGCTACCTCTGAGAGAACAACTACCTCTGACAGAACAACTACCTCTGACAGAACAGCTACCTCTGACAGAACAGCTACCTCTGAGAGAACAACTACATCTGACAGAACAACTACCTCTGAGAGAACAGCTACCTCTGACAGAACAACTACATCTGACAGAACAACTACCTCTGAGAGAACAACTACCTCTGACAGAACAACTACCTCTGACAGAACAACTACCTCTGACAGAACAACTACCTCTGACAGAACAACTACATCTGACAGAACAGCTACCTCTGAGAGAACAACTACCTCTGACAGAACAGCTACCTCTGAGAGAACAACTACCTCTGACAGAACAACTACCTCTGACAGAACAACTACCTCTGACAGAACAACTACCTCTGACAGAACAACTACCTCTGACAGAACAGCTACCTCTGACAGAACAGCTACCTCTGACAGAACAACTACCTCTGACAGAACAGCTACCTCTGACAGAACAACTACATCTGACAGAACAACTACCTCTGAGAGAACAACTACCTCTGAGAGAACAACTACCTCTGAGAGAACAACTACCTCTGAGAGAACAACTACCTCTGACAGAACAGCTACCTCTGACAGAACAACTACATCTGACAGAACAACTACCTCTGAGAGAACAGCTACCTCTGACAGAACAACTACCTCTGACAGAACAGCTACCTCTGACAGAACAACTACATCTGACAGAACAACTACCTCTGAGAGAACAACTACCTCTGAGAGAACAACTACCTCTGAGAGAACAACTACCTCTGACAGAACAACTACCTCTGACATAACAACTACCTCTGACAGAACAACTACCTCTGACAGAACAGCTACCTCTGAGAGAACAGCTACCTCTGACAGAACAGCTACCTCTGACAGAACAGCTACCTCTGACAGAACAGATACCTCTGACAGAACAGCTACCTCTGACAGAACAACTACCTCTGACAGAACAGCTACCTCTGACAGAACAGCTACCTCTGAGAGAACAACTACCTCTGACAGAACAACTACCTCTGAGAGAACAACTACCTCTGAGAGAATAGCTACCTCTGACAGAACAGCTACCTCTGACAGAACAGCTACCTCTGACAGAACAGCTACCTCTGACAGAACAACTACATCTGACAGAACAGCTACCTCTGACAGAACAGCTACCTCTGACAGAACAGCTACCTCTGAGAGAACAACTACCTCTGACAGAACAACTACCTCTGAGAGAACAACTACCTCTGACAGAACAGCTACCTCTGACAGAACAACTACATCTGACAGAACAACTACCTCTGAGAAAACAACTACCTCTGACAGAACAGCTACCTCTGACAGAACAACTACATCTGACAGAACAACTACCTCTGAGAAAACAACTACCTCTGACAGAACAACTACCTCTGACAGAACAGCTACCTCTGACAGAACAGCTACCTCTGACAGAACAACTACCTCTGACAGAACAACTACCTCTGACAGAACAACTACCTCTGACAGAACAGCTACCTCTGACAGAACAACTACCTCTGAGAGAACAACTACCTCTGAGAGAACAACTACCTCTGAGAGAACAACTACCTCTGACAGAACAACTACCTCTGACAGAACAACTACCTCTGACAGAACAACTACCTCTGAGAGAACAACTACCTCTGACAGAACAACTACCTCTGACAGAACAACTACCTCTGACAGAACAACTACCTCTGACAGAACAACTACCTCTGACAGAACAACTACCTCTGACAGAACAGCTACCTCTGACAGAACAGCTACCTCTGACATAACAGCTACCTCTGACATAACAACTACCTCTGACAGAACAGCTACCTCTGACAGAACAACTACCTCTGACAGAACAACTACCTCTGACAGAACAGCTACCTCTGACAGAACAACTACCTCTGACAGACCAGCTTCCTCGGCAGAACAGCTATCTCGCACACACACACACACACACACACACACACACACACACACACACACACACACACACACACACACACACACACACACACACACACACACACACACACACACACACACACACACACACACACACACACACACACACACACACACACATGATTAAAGGCATGGTATAAAGACAAGCACCAGCGGTTCCAGACGACAGTTCCTGAAGACTATGTGATCACGCTCTCCGAAGCTGAAGACCTTTAAACAGGTTAACATTCCAGACGGTTTACCAGGACGCTTAGTCAGAGTATGTGCTGACGAGCTGGCAAGTGTCCTCACTGACCCAGTCTGTAATACCTACATGTTTAAAGCAGGCCACCATAGTCTCTGTGCCCAAGAACGCCAATGTAACCTGCCTTACAATGACTTCCGCCCCATAGCACTCACATCTGTAGCCATGAAATGCTTTGAAAGGCTGGTCATGCCTCACATCAACACCATCATTCCAGACCCACTCCAACTCGCATACCGCCCCAACAGATTCACAGATCCACAATCTCTATTGCACTCCACACTGCCCTTTCCCACCTGGACAAAAGGAACACCTAAGTGAGAATGCTGTTCATTGACTACAGCTCACTCCCCCATTCACATCGGTGGGATTGTAGAGGACTGGGTTCTAGAGCTTCAAATTCCTTGGTGTCCACACTAAGGATTTATCATGGTCCAAACACACTAACACAGTCGTGAAAAGGGCACAACAACACCTCTTTCACGTCAGGAGGCTGAAAAGATTCAGCATGGGCCCTCAGACACTCAAAATGTTCTGCAGCTGCTCCATTGAGAGCATCTTGACTGGCAGCATCACTGCTTAGTTTGGCAACTGCTTGGTATCTGATTACAAGGCACTACAGAGGGTAGTGTGGACGGCCCAGTACATCACTGGGGCCAAGGTCCCTCTCATCCAGGACCTCTATACCAGGTGGTGTCAGAGGAAGGTCCTAAAAATTGTAAAAAAACTCCAGTCACCCAAGTCATACACTGTTCTCTCTGGAAGTCTGGAACCAACAGGAACCTGAACAGCTTCTACTCCCAAGCCATAAGACTGTTAAATAGTTAACCAAATAGCTACCCGCACTATCTGCATTGACATTGACTATCCGCCACTCACTCCCGAGTGGCGCAGGGGTCTAAGGCACAGCATCTCAGTGCAAGAGGTGTCACTACAGTACCTGGTTTGAATCCAAGCTGTATCACATCCGGCCGTGATTAGGAGTCCCCTAGGGCGGCGCACAATTGTCCCAGCGTCGTCCGGGTTTGGCCGGGCAAGGCCGTCATTGTAAATAAGAATTTGTTCTTAACTGACCTAGTTAAATAAAAATACAAATAATTGACGCTACTGTTTACTATCTGTCACTTTATTACTAGATACAGAACCAGTCAAAAGTTTGGACACACCTACTCATTCAAGGGTTCTTTTAATGTACTATTTTCTACTTTGTAGAATAATAGTCAAGACATAAAAACTATGAAATAACACATATGGAATCAAGTAGTAACCCAAAAAAGTGTTAAACAAATCAAAATATATTTTAGGACGGGGGCTGGGATAAAAAATATATAATAAATATAGGACAAAACACACATCACGGCAAGCTAAGGCACACCTGTTAATTGAAATGTTTTCCAGGTGACTACCTCATGAACCTGGTTGAGAGAATGCCAAGAGTTTGCAAAGCTGTCACCAAGGCAAAGGGTGGCTACTTTGAAGATTGACCTCATCACAAACCTGCCTTCCGTTTAGACTTGTAGGACAATAGGTGGTCAATAGACCTCATCACAAACCTGCCTTCAGCTTAGACTTGTAGGACAACAGGTGGTAAATAGACCTCATCACACACCTGCCTTCAGCTTAGACTTGTAGGACAACGGGTGGTCAATTGACCTCATCACAAACCTGCCTTCAGCTTAGACTTGTAGGACAACGGGTGGTCAATTGACCTCATCACAAACCTGCCTTCAGCTTAGACTTGTAGGACAACAGGTGGTCAATTGACCTCATCACAAACCTGCCTTCAGCTTAGACTTGTAGGACAACAGGTGGTAAATAGACCTCATCACAAACCTGCCTTCAGCTTAGACTTGTAGGTCAACAGGTGGTCAATTGACCTCATCACAAACCTGCCTTCAGCTTAGACTTGTAGGACAACAGGTGGTCAATTGACCTCATCACAAACCTGCCTTCAGCTTAGAATTGTTGGACAACAGGTGGTCAATAGACCTCATCACAAACCTGCCTTCAGCTTAGAATTGTTGGACAACAGGTGGTAAATAGCCCTCATCACAAACCTGCCTTCCATGTTGTCTTGGCATGGGGAGGAATACTGATGTGGTTATATACTGTAGATAGCAACATGCCAGGTTAGTATGCAGTATTGCATATGTCCAGTCTGACATGCCATATGTCCAGTCTGACATGCCATATGTCCAGTCTGACATGCCATATTCCAGTCTGACATGCCATATGTCCAGTCTGACATGCCATATGTCCAGTCTGACATGTCATATGTCCAGTCTGACATGCCATATGTCCAGTCTGACATGCCATATGTCCAGTCTGACATGCCATATGTCCAGTCTGACATGCCATATGTCCAGTCTGACATGTCATATGTCCAGTCTGACATGCCATATGTCCAGTCTGACATGCCATATGTCCAGTCTGACATGCCATATGTCCAGTCTGACATGCCATATGTCCAGTCTGACATGCCATGCATAATATGTCAATTGTTATGAGTCAATGTAGGATTAGACAAGCCTTCTCTTGGTTTGTTTCCTGTTGGGTTTGAGACAAGGAATTCATTCCACCAGTTACCTGTTTAACACTAATAACACTGTTGACTCTGGTAGGCAAACAAAGTGACAAAGGGACACTGACATGTCTAACAAGCCATACAAAACAGACAAAAGCAAGTCTGACAAACCAAACATGGTCATGCTGTTTGCATTTATCCAAACTGACAAGTGAATTTTGCTCCTAGATGTCTCCACCCTTCACCCTTATCCACCAACACAACCATCATGACACAAAACCTCACACCAAAAACAGTACTATTCAAACAACCTTTCAAAAAGCCATCAATCTTCCATCACAAAACCCCCTCACCATCACGCCCTTGACCACATTTGAGAATTCACAATTTCCACATCAGGGCATGTCACACCTTCTACCCTTCCTTCACTCTCTCCCTCTCCCTCCCCCTTCTCCCTTCCAATTCTCCCTCTCCCTCCCCCTCCCCTGGCTTTAAACAGATGTTGGTTTCTTTAAACTCCTTTCTATCTCTCACAGTTGTAAGGACCACTGCACTCCCAGACATTAACTCGGTACCTGTATCCACTGTTTATAGCCTCCTTATTGTTAATTACATTTCTTGTGTTACCGTGATTGATTCTATTTAAATTTTTAATTTTAGTTTATTTTGTAAATATTTTATTAACTCTATTTCTTGAACTGCATTGTTGGTTAAGGGCTTGTATGTAAGAGTTTCACAGTAAGGTCACACCTGTTGTACTCGGCACATGTGACAAATTTGATTTGATTTGACTTCACGCCAGAAAGCAACCCCCTTTTCCTAGAGCGCCTGACTGGCTGAAGACCTGCCAAAAGTCGGGGGCCGGCAAACCGTGCCAATACATCCTCCAAAAAGTCTGACAAACAGTCTGTTCCGCTGCCATTCGAACAGCGGGATATTACAACTTATTCCACAATTATAACATCATTAATTAAAAAGCTATCATACATTAGGCCACTCCATTACACAGAATAGTGTGGATGTTGTACACACACAGGATCAAACGTACAAGTGGCAGGATGAAAGGAGAGAGAAAGTGTAAGATAGGTTGCTGCCACTACAATGTTCACATCTACTTACAAGCAACCACGACATCCAACAAGGTAACACGGCAGAGACATCAATGCATTTCAAAGAGAACCTTTTGCTCTGTCAAGTTGTGTGTGTGTGTGTGTGGGCGTGTGTGTGTGTGTGTGTGTGTGTGTGTGTGTGTGTGTGTGTGTGTGTGTGTGTGTGTGTGTGTGTGTGTGTGTGTGTGTGTGTGTGTGTGTGTGTGTGTGTGTGTGTGTGTGTGTGTGTGTGTGTGTGTGTGTGTGTGTGTGTGTGTGTGTGTGTGTGTGTGTGTGTGCGTGCATGCATGTTTCCATGTCTGTCTGTGTCTCCATGTCTGCCTGTCTGTCTGTATCTCCATGTCTGCCTGTCTGTCTGTGTCTCCATGTCGGCCTGTCTGTCTGTGTCTCCATGTCTGCCTGTCTGTCTGTGTCTCCATGTCGGTGCCATCACGTGTATGCTTGCATTTTCATCTGAGTGCTTGCATGCATATGGAGCATAATCAACGAGCGTCCATAAAGATAGCCTACAGCAAATATTTACATTCCACTCAATGGGTTTCTCTATAGCCCAGTGAGTTGATTGCTTTGTTAATGGCAACAGTGCAGTGTAGTGTAGTGGAACACGGGGGGCAGAGTGCCGGGATGAGGGATGGAGGGATGGAGGGACGGAGGGATGGAGAGACAGAGGGATGGAGGGACGGAGGGATGGAGGGATGGAAGGATGGAGGGATGGAGGGACGGAGGGACGGATGGAGGGAGGGACGGAGAGACGGAGGGATGGAGGGACGGAGGGATGGAGAGACGGAGGGACGGAGGGAGGGAGGGATGGAGGGATGGAGAGACGGAGGGATGGAGAGACGGAGGGATGGAGGGACGGAGGGATGGAGAGACGGAGGGATGGAGGGATGGAGAGACGGAGAGACGGAGGGATGGAGGGATGGAGGGACGGAGGGATGGAGAGACAGAGGGATGGAGGGACGGAGGGATGGAGGGATGGAAGGATGGAGGGATGGAGGGACGGAGGGACGGATGGAGGGAGGGACGGAGAGACGGAGGGATGGAGGGACGGAGGGATGGAGAGACGGAGGGACGGAGGGAGGGAGGGATGGAGGGATGGAGAGACGGAGGGATGGAGAGACGGAGGGATGGAGGGACGGAGGGATGGAGAGACGGAGGGATGGAGGGATGGAGAGACGGAGAGACGGAGGGATGGAGGGATGGAGAGACGGAGGGACGGACGGACGGACGGACGGAGGGACGGTGGGAGGGAGGGAGGGAGGGAGGGAGGGAGGGAGGGAGGGAGGGAGGGAGGGAGGGAGGGAGGGAGGGAGGGAGGGAGGGAGCCAATGTAGCGGAGCGTAGCCAAACAGCTACACCACTATAATTAGGGGGAAAATAAACCGTTAATGTGGCAGCGCTCGGGAGAAACACAAAGAAATATGACAACGATATGCCTCACAGCCCATTACCCGATATGCACTGCTTCACTTCAGCGAACGGGCTGTGGAAGTTTTACTATAGGGTGGGCAGTCAGGCCAGATATTATGTGTTTAGAATATTCAAAAGAGGTCTTCACGAATATATATGAATAATGCGTCTTGTGACAATGCCACTAAAAGCATTAACTGAAGCATTGTAGCTAGAATTCTAAATTGAAACAATAACCAATCCGACACCCTGCCAATGTTTTGGTAAAAAGCTAAGGGATGGGCCTGGATGAATGTGACCACTATATAGTTCATAGACATGAATACAGACTAAAGTGAGTTTCCCTCTGTGACTTCTAAGAAGATTTGAACCAATTTCTGGAGATCATTATTTATTTAATGTGATTATTGATTCATTTTAACGTTTAGAAAAGCTGGTCAACCCTGTTAAGTGAACTGTACTCTTGTTTTAATATGGTGCAAATATTCCTTTTTAAATATTTATATATATAAATAAAGAAACATGAACATCTAAAAGTTAAATCATAGTGTGAGCTGGTTCATTTCTTTTTGACCATTTTCTGATGTTTTGTGGTGGAAAATTGAGCGGGTCCATTATAACACGTCAACCCTGTTACCTGGAGATAGATAGGCTAGAAATGTTTTTTGTGAAGCTTGCATTCAATTGCCCATCGCTGTTGCACACAACAACCTTCCATTCCTCTTGTCACAAGGGGATTCACGGCTGATTTAAGATTAATTTGTCAACCCTGTTACGGTCAACCATGTTACAGTCAACCCTGTTACAGTTACCTTGTTACAGTCAACCCTGTTACAGTCAACCCTGTTATGGTCAACCATGTAACGGTCAACCCTGTTACAGTCAACCCTGTTACGGTCAACCATGTTACAGTCAACCCTGTTACAGTCAACCCTGTGACAGTCAACCCTGTTACAGTCAACATTGTTACAGTCAACCCTGTTACAGTCAACATTGTAACAGTCAACCCTGTTACGGTCAACATTGTTACAGCCAACCCTGTTACGGTCAACATTGTAACAGTCAACCCTGTTACGGTCAACATGTTATGGTCAACCCTGTTATGGTCAATGTTGTTATGGTCAGCCCTGTTGCAGTCAACCTTGTTACGGTCAACCCTGTTACGGTCAACATTGTTACAGTCAACCCTGTTACAGTCAATCCTGTTACAGTCAACCCTGTTACAGTCAACCCTGTTACGGTCAACATTGTTACAGTCAACCATGTTACAGTCAACCCTGTTACGGTCAACATTGTTACAGTCAACCATGTTATGATCAACCCTGTTATGGTCAACCATGTTATGGTCAACCCTGTTATGGTCAATGTTGTTATGGTCAACATTATACGGTCAACATGTTACGGTCAATGGTGTTACAGTCAACCGTGTTACGGTCAACCCTGTTACAGTCAACCCTGTTACAGTTACCTTGTTATGGTCAACATGTTACGTTATTTGACAATAATAGATACTTACTGTAGTATTATACTTTTTAAAACTATTGAAAAGGGAAACTATGTTTTTATTAAGTTGATCATGTGCTCTTTATGACCCCAAAAAATCTCACCAAGTTAGATAACCCAAAAGAGCCTAATTTCGTGGAACGACAAAGAACAACAGGGGGACAAATTTGTGTAACAAACACAGCGAATCCCTCATTTCACCACCTGTTTTCTATATTATCGAGTATTTAGAAGTTGCTATCCTGGAGAAATCCTGACAATCAGTTTCCTTTGACACCAACTGAGTGTGTTCTATCTATTTCCTCTCACATGCTTCTTCTCTCTTTGATATTTTACTCCACACTCCTCTCTCTAAGAGCTGCTGATTCCACTTCACAGTAGCTATCACAGCTGCAACAATGACGTATTTTATTCATTCTTTCGTTCATGCCATCGTTGCCTCTGAGCAACCTAATTACAGGAAACCCATAATCAGCACAGGGTAGCCTGTGTTTTAATACTAATCAGACAGTCTTCGATGTAGACAGTGTTTTAATACTGTGGTGAAACTGTGGGACGGCTTGTAAGGGAGGACGTCACTAAATCATTAGCTAAAACTGCTATAAGGCAGAGCAGAGAGAGCAGGCAGTTCTTGGCGAGGGAGCTGTGCTTTGATGAATGTTGGGCTTGTAGCCTTAGCAGGTATCCACATTGCACTCACCTTAATGAGGGGAGGTTGTCCTTCGCTGCTGGGTATGGAGACCAGCTAAAAAGACAGGTAGTGAGGGGGAATTTGGGGAAGAAGATAAGATAGTGGGGTCTGTTCCCCTCCTTCTGGGAACAGACCGCGCGTTTTATTGGACATGCAAATTAATTAGCTAAGCTTTATCAGTGTTTGTAAACTGAGCACGCTGATAGTGTAGTGTGCTCCTCTATTCTACGTAATTAATCAGGCAAAAAGCCTACAGTGATAAACCTGAATCAGAGTATAGCCTAGTTGTTGTTCCTGTCCAGTTTGCAGCTTATTCAGTGCACCGTCAGCCGGGAAAGTAAATTGTTTTCAAATGTTACATTTAAATATTATGTCTATGTTCTCTTTCGTTGGCCTAGTCTTGTTAAATGTCTTTATACTGAAAAAAATATAAAGGCAACATGTAAAGTGTTGGTCCCATGTTTCATGAGCTGAAATAAAAGACCCCAGACATTTTCCATATGCACAAAAAGCGTATTTCTCTCAAATTTTGTGCACAAATTTGTTTACATCCCTGTTAGTGAGCATTTCTCCTTTGCCAAGATAATCCATCCACCTGAAAGGTGTGGCATATCAAGAAGCTGATAAAACAGCATGATCATTACACAGATGCACCTTGTGCTGGCCACACTAAAACGTGCAGTTTTGTCACACAACACAATGCCACAGATGTCTCAAGATTTAAAGGAGCAAGCAATTGGCATGCTGACAGCAGGAATGTCCACCAGAGCTGTTGCCAGAAGAATTTAATGTTAATTTCTCTACCATAAGCCGCCTCCAACGTCGTTTTAGATAATTTGGCAGCACATACAACCGGCCTCACAACCGTAGACCACATGTTACCACGCCAACACAGGACCTCCACATCCGGCTTCTTCACCTACGGAATTGTCTGAGACCATTCGCCTGGACAGCTGATGAAACTGAGGAGCATTTCTGTATGTAATAAAGCCCTTTTGTGTGGAAAAACTCATTCTGATTGGGGCCTGGCTCCCCAGGGGGTGGGCCTGGCTCCCAAGTGGGTGGGCCTCTTTCTTCCCAGGCCCACCCATGACTACGCCCCTGCCCGGTCATGTAAAATTCATCGTTTAGGGCCTAATTTGACTGAATTCCTGATATGAACAGTAACTCTGTAAAATCATTGAAATTGTTGCATGTTGCGTTTTATATTTTTTGTTCAGTATAGAATGTATGGTTTTTCAAATACAGTGTGGGTTATGTGGGTGCGAACAAAATGGGGATTGCAGACTGCACAGAGGGTGGGAGGGGGGAGGTTTATGACCTTATTATCATGTGTGTATCTCTGGACCATACATAGGCTTATTATACCCCAGTGATTTTTGCATTTCATTTTGGCTAGGCCCAGTTTGCAATGATGTAGAACCTAGGACCGTATGTATCTCATAAGTGTGTGTCGTGTCACTTTTTAGTACGTTGTTACACTTAGCCTGTGTGCCATACACCTTTGGGTCACTGCAGCACACTGATTGGGTTACAGAGACTACAGGAATTTAGCAAGTCACCTAGCATTTCATGCACGCTGTCTTATGAAATTCTGTATTTAATAAAAGATCATTGTTGGCTATATCTGTGAGTTTTGATGTCCTATCCTCTGACGCCGGACCGGACCATACCAGTCAAACAAAGAGGATGCTACTCTGCTCAATCCACTACTTGCCCCATCACTCTGGTGGTCCAGTGTCCGAGGTAGCCTGGGTTTCATTTAAAACTCCTATATTACATTTCACACAAACTCTCAATGAACTCCTCCTGAGAGCTGTATTGTGCCGGTGGGGGGGGGGGGGGGGGGGTGACTATCACTCAACTAGGTAACGTTTTTTTATTGTCAAATATAAGTCCCTTTAGTTAAGCTGGTGGTCGGATGTATTTAACATAGCTCTTTAGAGTTAAAACAAGTGACAATTGGGGACGTAAAAATCAGTTGCAAACTAAACAGATGTAGTTTCTCAAACACAAGTGTCATACAGGTTATCAGACATACAGCAGTTAGCTAAACGATTTATTTGAAATGTGATAGAAGGAAGTTATTCAGGATTTTACCTGAAGTTCTACGAACACAATGAAAAGTAGGACACAATATAAACCCTCTGATTTATGAATTGTTATGTCCTTTCAAATCATTCATGATTTATTTTTTATTGTTAAATCAACACCATTCAATGTGAATCTAACATCAACAAATTTGAACAAATCCAAATTGAACTTCTCTCACACTGCACTTATCTTTCAGTAAGTTGTCTCAGCACACTGTTGTCTAGTCTAGACTGATGTAGAGACATCAAGTGAAAGTGACAGTTTTGAAAACCGCACGTTGCTTCTCTTAATACAGTACAAATAAGCCCTACGAACACTCTTTGAACACGTTTACAGCACACAGATAGCCAGCACACCGAAACAAACACACACACACACACATTGTCTCACTCCCTCTATTCAAAATTAATACCAGGATTATTTATTCATCCAGAACACTTCACACTCATACAGTGTCTTCGGAAAGTATTCAAACCCCTTGACTTTTCCACATTTTGTTACATTACAGCCTTATTCTAAAATGGATTAAGTAAAAAAAATAAACATGTTTTCTACAAAAAAAAATATATTTAGAAATTTTTGCTAATTAATAAAAAATTCAAAACAGAAAAAACATAGTTGCATAAGTATAGAGACACTTTGTTATGGGACTCGAAATTGAGCTCAGGTCCATCATGTTTCCATTGATCATCCTTGAGATGTTTCTACAACTGCAACTGTGGGAAATGTTTCTACAACTACAACTGCGGTACAATAAGTTGATTGGACATGATTTGTAAAGGCACACCATGTCTATATAAGTGCACGTCAGAGCAAAAACCAAGCCATGAGGTCGAAGGAATTTTCCGTAGAGCTCCAATACATGATTGTGTCGAGGCACACATCTGGGGAAGGATACCAAAACATTTCTGCAGCATTGAAGGTTCCTAAGAACACATTGGCCTCCATCATTCTTAAATGGAAGACGTTTGGAACCACCAAGACACTCCTAGAGCTGGCCGCTCGGCCAAACTGAGTAATCGGGGGTGAAGGGCCTTGGTCAGGGAGTTGACCAAGAACCCGATGATCACTCTGACAGAGCTCTAGAGTTCCTGTGGAGCACTCCACCAGTCAGGCCTTTATGGTAGTACCCAGACAGAAGCCACTCCTCAGTAAAAGGCCCATGACAGCCTTCTTGGAGTTTGCCTAAAAAGGCACCTAAAGACTATCAGACCATGAGAAAGATTATCTGGTCTGATGAAACCCAGATTGAACGCTTTGGCCTGAATGACAAGCGTCACGTCTGGAGGAATCCTGTCACCATCCATACGGTGAAGCATGGTGGTGGCAGAATCATGCTGTGGGGATGTTTTTCAGCGGCAGGGCCTGGGAGACTAGTCAGGATTGAGGCAAAGATGAACAGAGAGATACAGAGAGATCCTTGATGAAAACCTGCTCCAGATAGCGCTCAGTACCTCAGACAGGGGCGAAGGTTCACCTTCCAACAGGACAACAACCCTAAGCACACAGCCAAGACAACGCAGGAGTGGCTTTGGGACAAGTCTCAATTTCCCTGAGTGGCCAGGCCAGAGCCCGGACTTGAACCAGATCGAACATCTCTGGAGAGACCTGAAAATAGCTGTGCAGCAACGCTCCACATCCAACCTGACAGAGCTTGAGAGGATCTGCAGAGAAGAATGGGATAAACCCAAATGCAAGTGTTTATTTTTTTATTTTATTTCACCTTTATTTAACCAGGTAGGCCAGTTGAGAAAAAGTTCTCATTTACAACTGCGACCTGGCCAAGATAAAGCAAAGCAGTGAGCCATAAACAACACAGAGTTACACATGAAATAAACAAACGTACAGTCAATAACACAATAAAAAATTATATATACAGTGTGTGCAAATGCAGTAAGATTAGGGAGGTGAGGCAATAAATAGGCAATAGTGGCAAAATAATTACAATTGAGCAATTAAACACTGGAGTGATAGATGTGCAGAAGATGAATGTGCAAGTAGAGATACTGTGATGCAAAAGAGCAAAATAATAAATAACCATATGGGGATGAGGTAGTTGGGTTGGCTATTTACAGATGGGCTGTGTACAGGTGCAATGATCAGTAAACTGCTCTGACAGCTGATGCTTAAAGTTAGTGAGGGAGATATAAGACACCAGCTTCAGTGATTTTTGAAATTGGTTCCAGTCATTGGCAGCAGAGAACTGGCAGGAAAGGCAGCCAAAGGAGGTGTTGGCTTTGGGGATGACCAGTGAAATATACCTGCTGGAGCGCGTACTATGGGTGGGTGCTGCTATGGTGACCAGTGAGCTGAGATAAGGCGGGGCTTTACATAGCAAAGACTTGAGCCAATGGGTTTAGCAACGAATATGAAGCGAGGGCCAGCCAACGAGAGCATACAGGTCGCAGTGGTGGGTAGTATATGGGGCTTTGGTGACAAAACAGACAGCACTGTGATAGACTACATCCAATTTGCTGAGTAGAGTGTTGGAGGCTTTGTAAATTACATTTCCAAAGTCAAGGATCAGTAGTATAGTCAGTGTCACAAGGGAATGTTTGCCAGCATGAGTGAAGGATGCCACATATTCTAAGTCAGAACCATCCAGAGTAGTGATGCTAGACGGGGCGCGGGTGCGGGCAGTGATTGGTTGAAGAGCAAGCATTTAGTTTTACTTGCATTTAAGAGCAGTTGGATGCCACAGAAGGAGTGTTGTATGGCATTGAAGCTGGTCTGGATGTTTGTTAATTAACAGTGTCCAAAGAAAGGCCAGAAGTATACAGAATGGTGTCGTCTGCGTAGAGGTGGATCAGAGAATCACCAGCAGCAAGAGCGACACCATTGACGTATACAGAGAAAAGAGTCGGCATGAGAATTTAACCCTGTGGCACCCCCATAGAGACTGCCAGAGGTCCGGACAACAGGCCCTCCGATTTGACACACTGAACTCTATCTGAGAAGTAGTTGGTGAACCAGGCTAGGCAGTCATTTGAGAAGCCAAGGCTATTGAGTCTGGCGATAAGAATGCGGTGATTGACAGAGTCGAAAGCCTTGGCCAGGTCGATGAAGATGGCTGCACAGTATTGTATTTTATCGATGGTGGTTATAATTCCGTAAACACGGGCACCCTCATAGATATCATCCTGATCAACATGCCCTCTAAAACACATCTGCTGTCT
Source organism: Salvelinus alpinus (assembly GCF_045679555.1). Classification (NCBI taxonomy): domain Eukaryota; kingdom Metazoa; phylum Chordata; class Actinopteri; order Salmoniformes; family Salmonidae; genus Salvelinus; species Salvelinus alpinus. The sequence continues at coordinate 12,660,387 of NC_092093.1, read as the reverse complement.
CCAACCAGGATCTCAGTGATCACTGCCTCATTGCCTGCATCTGTAATGGGTCCGTAGTCAACCGACCACCCTTCCCTCATCACGGTCAAACGCTCCCTAAAACACTTCAGCGAGCAGGCCTTTCTAATCAACTTGGCCCGGGTATCCTAGAAGGATATTGACCTCATTCCGTCAGTAGAGGATGCCTGGTTATTCTTTAAAAGTGCTTTCCTCACCATCTTAAATATGCATGCCCATTTAAAAAAATGTAGAACTAAGAACAGATATAGCCCTTGGTTCACTCCAGACTTGACTGCCCTTGACCAGCACAAAAACATCCTGTGGCGTATTGCATTAGCCCCCGCAATATGCAACTTGTCAGGGAGTTAGGAACCAATATATACAGGCAGTTAGGAAAGCAAAGGCTAGCTTTTTCAAACAGAAATTTGCATCCATTAGCACAAACTCCAAATAGTTCTGGGACACTGTAATTCCATGGAGAATAAGAGCACCTCCTCCCAGCTGCCCACTGCACTGAAGCTAGGAAACACTGTCACCACCGATAAATCTACAATAATTGAGAATTTCAATAAGCATTTTTCTATGGCTGGCCATGCTTTCCACTTGGCTACCACTACCCCGGTAAAGAGCTCTGCACCCCTCACAGAAACTTGCCCAAGCCTCCCCATTTCTCCACCCAAATCCAGATAGCTGATGCTCTGAAAGAGCGGCAAAATCTGGACCCCTACAAATCAGCTGGGCTAGACAATCTGGACCCTCTCTTTCTAAAATGATCCACCGCAATTGTTGCAAACCCTATTACCAGCCTGTTCAACCTCGCTTTTGTATTGGCTGAGATCCATAAAGATTGGAAAGCTGCCGCGGTCATCCCCCTCTTCAAAAGGGGAGACACTCTAGACCCAAACTGTTATAGACCTATATCTATCCTACCCTGCCTTTCTAAGGTCTTCGAAAGCCAAGTTAACAAACAGATCACCTACCATTTCGAATCCCATCGTACCTTCTCCGCTATGCAATCTGGTTTACGAGCTGGTCATGGGTGCACCTCAGCCACGCTCAAGGTCCTAAACGGAATTAGGGCTATACCTGGTAGGCTCCTTGATAATTTGTGTGAGATTGAGGGCATCTAGCTTAGATTTTAGGACGGCCGGGGTGTTAAGCATATCCCAGTTTAGGTCACCTAACAGTACAAACTCTGAAGATAAATGGGAGGCAATTAATTCACATATGGTCTCCAGGGTACAGCTGGGGGCTGAGGGGGGTCTATAACAAGCAGCATCAGTGAGAGACTTCTTTCTGGAAAGGTGGATTTGTAGAAGCTCGAACTGTTTGGGCAAAGACCTGGATAGCATGACAGAACTCGGCAGGCTATCTCTGTCGTAGATTGCAACTCACCCTCCTTTGGCAGTTCTATCTTGGCGGAAAATGTTGTAGTTGGGGATGGACATGTATAATGTTTGGTGGCTTTCCTAAGCCAGGATTCAGACATGGCTAGGATATCAGGGTTGGCGGAGTGCGCTAAAGCATTGAGGCTTCTGATGTTAACATGCATGAGACCAAGGCTTTTATGGTTACAGAAGTCAACAAATGATAGCGTCTAGGGAATAGGAGTGGAACTGGGGGCTACAGGGCCCTGTAACCTGTAATCACAACCTTAATCACCAGAAGAACAGAGGAGGAATAAGATAAGGGTACGGCTAAAGTCTATAAGAACTGGTCGTGTAGTGCGTTGGGGACAAAGAATAAAAGGAGCAGATTTCTGGGTGTGATAGAATAGATTCAGGGAAAAATGTACAGACAGTGGTATGGTAGGATGTGAGTACAGTGGAGGTAAACCTAGGCGTTGAGTGATGATGAGAGAGATTTCGTCTCTGGAGGCACCAGGTGAGGTCTCCACATGTGAGTGGGATGGGACAAAAGAGCTATCTAAGGCCTTTTGAGCGGGACTGAGGGCTCTACAGTGAAATAAAACAATAAGAACTAGCCAAGACAGCAGTAGACAAGGCATATTGACATTAGAGAGAGGCATAAAGCAATCACAGGTGTTGATCAGGAGAACTAAGACAACAACGGGTAAATGGCGATGAATGGGCAGAGCGGGTCAGATAGGTACATACAGGACCTGTGTTCGAGGCTGGGGCTGACAGGTAAACAAAATGAGGTACCGTGTTATTGAAACAGTCCGGGGGGCATCAGCTGTGTAGCCGAGTGATCATAGGGTCAAAAGAGCAGCAATCGGTGAGTCAGGGTCTCACTACTACGCTAGGCGTGCAGGGGACACAGTGTTCAGAAAAGCTAGCGGGCCGGGGCTAGCAGATGGTTTTTCGGCAATATCATAACAGAATATCCTGTTGAGACCACAACGGGCGATCACGTCGGCAGTCAAGTCGTAATGGATCGGCGGGGCTCCGTGTTGACAATAAAGGTTCCAGGGCAATTGGCTAAGGAGGTATTGTAGCCCTAGAGTTAGCTGGTATACGGGCCTAGCTCGAGGCTAGATCAAGGCTAGCTGGTGCTTGCCACAGGACAGAGGCGTTAGCTAACAATAGCCACTCGATGATCCGGTGTAATGATCCAGAGCGGCAGGAATTCGGTGATGAGGTAGAGTGCCAAGCTTGTGTGCCAAGCTTGTAGTGTCATACCTAAGAAGACTTGAGGCTGTAATTGCTGCAAAAGGTGCTTCAACAAAGTACTGAGTAAAGGGTCTGAATACTAATGTAAATGTCATATTTGTTTTTTTAGTGTTTTTATAAATTAGCTAAATAAATAAATACATGTTTTTTGCTTTGTCATTATGGGGTATTGTGTGTAGATTGATGAAGGAAACAATTATTTAATCAATTTTAGAATAAGGCTGTAAGGGTCAAGGGTCTGAATTCTTTCTGAATGCACTGTATGTCTGTCCTGAGTGGGGCATACATAGATGATTTGATGTTTGACAATCAATCAATAGAACATTATGCTGACACACAGAGAGGGTTTCCATGGAAACAGATGACAGAGAGAAGAGAGGAGGAGAAGACATGAGAAGACAGGAGAGGTGGGTTAACTTCAGTGGAGTCTCCTCAGGGGAGAACTATCCTCCTCAGTGAATTTCATAAAAATGTAAATAGTAAAACATAAAAAAAGTTATCATTTTTAGATAAAACTATACTAAATATAATCACGTGTCACAAAATAGTTGATTAAAACTCACAGTTTTACTTTGAAGGTCTACAGTAGCCTCAGCAGATCACTCTGTAGGGTAGCACCATGGTGTAGCTGGAGGACAGCTAGTGTCTGTTCTCCTCTGGGTACATTGACTTCAATACAAAACCTAGGAGGCTCATGGTTCTCACCCCCTTCCATAGACTTATACAGTAATTATGACAACTTCCGGAGGACGTCCTCCAACCTATCAGAGCTCTTGATGCATGAACTGGCATGTTGTCCAAACAATCACAGGATCAGAGAATGAATATAGAACTGAAAGCATAAGCTGCAGCTAGCTAACACTGAACTGCATAACATGTGGTGAGTAGTTGACTCAAATAGAGAGAAAGACAATCGTTGATCAGTTTTTGAACAAATTAATTTCTTCCAAAATGAAGGAGAAGCAAGAGATTGGGAGAGAGCGAAAGCTAGCTATATTTTTTGTCCAATTTTCTTAGCTAGCGATTGCAGCTAGCTAGTTTAGCCTACTTAGACAGTTGTAGCAACCTCATGATGGGTATAGGGATAATAAGAGTATCATGTAGTAGCCTAAACCTATCGCTGTTACATTGAACTGGGTGAATGGCATATGAATGACAGTGATTCAATAAGCTGGAATAGAAATACAGCCATGTTCCTGAAAGAAAAAAAGTCCTCCCTCTTCCTAAATGGCACCGACCGTCATTGGTTAATTTACATGGCTTCTCTCAGACTTCAGATTATCACCTTATAGCTGTGCCAAAGAGGGGAGGCGGAAGATGCTAGGGAGGGAAGGAGAAAAAGGAAGATGGCTGGGAAGGAGGAAATGGAAAGAGCAGGGCTTGGGAGGTTAGACTCTCGTTCCTCCTTCCCTCTTTTATGAGATGTTAAATCTCTTTGAAGAGCAACCCCCAACCCCCAACTCCCTATCCCCAGTATTTTAGCTACATCTTCTCCATCATTACCACTGCATTGGGGTGTTTAAACATATTCCTGATATGCTTATTAGAGGGGCTGGCTGTGTAGAACGGTGGGTAATGTCTGTAGACTGAGTGAGTGATGTAAAGTTATGTGTGTATCCCTGCAGCTATTAAAGCCTATTATTACCACCATTTTACATGCAATTGACTAACTAAAGTCATTAAAGCATAACCAACCCAGCCGGTCAAATGACTAACTAAAGTCATTAAAGCATGACCAACTCAGCCGGTCAAATGACTAACTAAAGTCATTAAAGCATGACCAACCCAGCCAGTCAAATGACTAACTAAAGTCATTAAAGCATGACAAACCCAGCCGGTCAAATAACTAACTAAAGTCATTAAAGCATGACCAACCCAGCCGGTCAAATAACTAACTAAAGTCATTACAGCATGACCAACCCAGCCGGTCAAATGACTAACTAAAGTCATTACAGCATGACCAACCCAGCCGGTCAAATGACTAACTAAAGTCATTAAAGCATGACCAACCCAGCCGGTCAAATGACAAACTAAAGTCATTAACAGGTCCCCTTAAAGTCCTTGAGAAAATGGCTGTTTTTGTATGACATATTTTAATGAATTTGGATGTTTGTGCGTGTGTGTGTGTGTGTGTGTGTGTGTGTGTGTGTGTGTGTGTGTGTGTGTGTGTGTGTGTGTGTGTGTGTGTGTGTGTGTGTGTGTGTGTGTGTGTGTGTGTGTGTGTGTGTGTGTGTGTGTGTGTGTGTGTGTGTGTGTGTGTGTGTGTGTGTGTGTGTGTGTGTGTGTGTGTGTGTGTGTGTGTGTGTGTGTGTGTGTGCATGTGCTTGTGTGTGTGCGTGTGTGCCCACAGAGTCAACGTTTTTATGACTTATTTGAACAGAAAGAAAAAGCTGAAGGATGATTAATTGCCACTATAAAGAAGTACATTCTGTCTTTCTACTTGGAAAATAAATACATAGATTGGTAAGGTGGCTATTGGCCAATCAATACTACTGATATTCAGTTGCAGTCAGCCCTTTGAAAGCATCCAATCTACTCTAGGGAGAGCAGAGATTCAATGGCATTACAGCTGTTCAGGTCATGACAGAGAAATATTGCAGGGGGCAATCTAAGAATCCAATAATTTATTTTGATATGAAACGGAATGAAGAAAGGGAAATTAAATCTGAGGTTTGTAAGTTTACAGCTGAGACAGAGGGAAGAGAGAGAGAGAGAGAGAGAGAGAGAGAGGGAGAGAGAGAGAGAGAGAGAGAGAGAGAGAGAGAGAGAGAGAGAGAGAGAGGAAAAAGAGGAGGAAAGGGGAGGATAAGGACAGATAGGGTGAAGGAGGTATATAAAGGCAACAAGGAAGACAGATTATCTTTTTGGAGATCTCTCTCTTTCTCAATCTCTGTCTCTCTCAGCCCATGGCTACAATTAACTAATATGGCTATCTCTTCCTGCCTGGCTCACAGCCCTTACACCACTGTGTGACACAGTAGACCACTCACTCCTCCTCTACTGACCCTTTCCTGTTTACCCCCAGTAGACCAGACTCCTGTACTGACCCTTTCCTGTTTACCCCCAGTAGACCACACTCCTGTTCTACTGAGCTTTTCCTGTTTACCCCCAGTAGACCAGACTCCTGCTGTACTGAGCTTTTCCTGTTTACCCCAGTAGACCAGACTCCTGTTCTACTGAGCTTTTCCTGTTTACCCCTAGTAGACCAGACTCCTGTTCTACTGAGCTTTTCCTGTTTACCCCTAGTAGACCAGACTCCTGTTCTACTGAGCTTTTCCTGTTTACCCCCCAGTAGACCAGACTCCTGTTATACCGAGCTTTTCCTGTTTACCCCCAGTAGACCACACTCCTGTTCTACTGAGCTTTTCCTGTTTACCCCCAGTAGACCAGACTCCTGCTGTACTGAGCTTTTCCTGTTTACCCCTAGTAGACCAGACTCCTGTTCTACCGAGCTTTTCCCGTTTACCCCAGTAGACCAGACTCCTGCTGTACTGAGCGTTTCCTGTTTACCCCCAGTAGACCAGACTCCTCCTCTACTGACCCTTTCCTGTTTACCCCAGTAGACCAGACTCCTGTTCTACTGAGCTTTTCCTGTTTACCCCCCAGTAGACCAGACTCCTGTTCTACCGAGCTTTTCCTGTTTACTCCCAGTAGACCAGACTCCTGTTCTACCGAGCTTTTCCTGTTTACCCCAGTAGACCAGACTCCTGCTGTACTGAGCTTTTCCTGTTTACCCCAGTAGACAAGACTCCTGCTTTACTGAGCTTTTCCTGTTTACCCCCCAGTAGACCAGACTCCTGTTCTACTGAGCTTTTCCTGTTTACCCCCAGTAGACCAGACTCCTGTTCTACTGAGATGTTCCTGTTTACCCCCAGTAGACCAGACTCCTGTTCTACTGAGCTTTTCCTGTTTACCCCCAGTAGACCAGACTCCTGCTGTACTGAGCTTTTCCTGTTTACCCCCAGTAGACCAGACTCCTGTTCTACTGAGCTTTTCCTGTTTACCCCAGTAGACCAGACTCCTGTTCTACTGAGCTTTTCCTGTTTACCCCAGTAGACCAGACTCCTGTTCTACTGAGCTTTTCCTGTTTACCCCAGGAGACCAGACTCCTGTTCTACTGAGCTTTTCCTGTTTACCCCCAGTAGACCAGACTCCTGTGCTACTGAGCTTTTCCTGTTTACCCCCCAGTAGACCAAACTCCTGTTCTACTTAGCTTTTCCTATTTTACCCCCCAGTAGACCAGACTCCTGTTCTACTGAGCTTTTCCTGTTTACCCCAGTAGACCAGACTCCTGTTCTACTGAGCTTTTCCTGTTTACCCCAGGAGACCAGACTCCTGTTCTACTGAGCTTTTCCTGTTTACCCCAGTAGACCAGACTCCTGTTCTACCGAGCTTTTCCTGTTTACCCCTAGTAGACCAGACTCCTGTGCTACTGAGCTTTTCCTGTTTACCCCAGTAGACCAGACTCCTGTTCTACTGAGCTTTTCCTGTTTACCCCAGGAGACCAGACTCCTGTTCTACTGAGCTTTTCCTGTTTACCCCAGTAGACCAGACTCCTGTTCTACTGAGCTTTTCCTGTTTACCCCTAGTAGACCAGACTCCTGTTCTACTGAGCTTTTCCTGTTTACCCCAGGAGACCAGACTCCTGTTCTACTGAGCTTTTCCTGTTTACCCCCAGTAGACCAGACTCCTGTTCTACTGACCCTTTCCTGTTTACCCCCAGTAGACCAGACTCCTGCTGTACTGACCCTTTCCTGTTTACCCCAGTAGACCAGACTCCTGTTCTACTGAGATGTTCCTGTTTACCCCCAGTAGACCAGACTCCTGTTCTACTGAGCTTTTCCTGTTTACCCCAGTAGACCAGACTCCTGTTCTACTGAGCTTTTCCTGTTTACCCCAGGAGACCAGACTCCTGTTCTACTGAGCTTTTCCTGTTTACCCCCAGTAGACCAGACTCCTGTTCTACTGCGCTTTTCCTGTTTACCCCCAGTAGACCAGACTCCTGTTCTACTGAGCTTTTCCTGTTTACCCCCAGTAGACCAGACTCCTGTTCTACTGACCCTTTCCTGTTTACCCCCAGTAGACCAGACTCCTGCTGTACTGACCCTTTCCTGTTTACCCCCAGTAGACCAGACTCCTGCTGTACTGAGCTTTTCCTGTTTACCCCCAGTAGACCAGTCACTACTCCTCTACTACCATGTCACTGTCCCACTCACACCATTCTACCAGTGTGTCCTACACTACAATCTTTTAGCTCTGTGGTGTTCTGCTGAAAGTTGTTTGACCTGTGAAACCTTAACAATGATATATTTAAGCAATACGGCCCGATGGGGTGTGGTATATGGCCAATATACCATGGCTAAGGGCTGTTCTTACACACGATGCAACACAGAGTGCCTGGATACAGCCCTTAGCCATGGTATATTGGCCATATACCACAAACCCGAGGTGCCGTATTGCTATTACAAACTGGCTACCAACATAGTTAGAGCAAAAAATAAACGTTTTGTCATACCCATGGTATACGGTCTGATATACCACAGCTTTTAACCAATCAACATTCAGGGCTCGAACCACCCAGTTTATAATGAGAGTTAGGTCTTCATGTTCATTTCTCAATCAAGTGTTGGGATCACTACCAACGATCAAGTGTTGGGATCACTACCAATGATCAAGTGTTGGGATCACTACCAACGATCAAGTGTTGGGATCACTACCAACGATCAAGTGTCGGGATCACTACCAACGATCAAGTGTCGGGATCACTACCAACGATTAAGTGTCGGGATCACTACCAACGATCAAGTGT